>NC_034602.1:92751709-92755170 GCF_900095145.1 Mus pahari | reverse complement strand
ACCCACACACCTATGGTCACTTGATCTTGACAAAGGAGCTAAAACCATCCAGTGGAAAGAAGAAAGTATTCTCAACAAATGGTGCTAGCTTAAGTGGTGGTTAGCATGTAGAAGAATGTGAATTGTTCCATTCTTATCTCCTTGTACAAAGCTCAAGTCTAAGTGGATCAAGGAATTCCACATAAAACCAGAGACACTGAAACTAACAAAGATGAAAGTGGGGAAGAGCCTTGAAGATACGGGCACAGGGGGAAAATTCCTGAATAAAACAGCAATGGCTTGTGCTGTAAGGGCAAGAATCGACAAATGGGACCTCATAAAATTGCAAAGCTTCTGTAAGGCAAAGGACACTGCCAATATGACAAAAGGCCACCAATAGATCGGGAAAAGATCTTCACCAATCCTAAACCTGATAGGGGGCTAATATCTAGTATGTATGTATATATATATATATATATATATATATATATATATATATATATATATGAAGTTAGACTCCAGAAAATCAAATAACCCCTTTAAAGAAAATGGGGTACAGTGCTAAACAAAGAATTCCCAACTGAGGAATACAAAGGGCTGAGAAACACTTGAAAAAATGTTCAACATCCTTAATCATCAGGGAAATGCAAATCAAAACAAACCTGAGATTCTACCTCACACCAGTCAGAATGGCTAAGATCAAAATATCAGGTGACAGCAGATGCTGGTTAGTATGTGCAGAAAGAGGAACACTCCATTGCTGGTAGAATTGCAAGCTGGTACAACCACTCTGGAAATCAGTTTGGCAGTTCCTCAGAAAATTGAACATAGTTCTACTAGAAGATCCAGGAATACCACTCCTGGGCATATAACCAGAAGATGCTCCAACTTGTAATAAGGACACACGCTCCAGTACATAGCAGCCGTATTTATAATAGCAAGAAACTGGAAAGAACCCAGATGTCCCTCAGCAGACGAATGGATACAGCAAATGTGGTACATTTCATCAATGGAGTACTACTCAGTTATTAAAAACAATGAATTCATGAAATTCTGAAGGAGTTACAGAGACAATGTTCAGAGAAGAAACTGAAGGAATGATCATCCAGAAACTGCCCCACCTGGGGATCTAGCCCATAAACCACCACCAAACCCAGACACTATGGCAGATGCCAACAAGAACTTGTTGTCTACTGAGAGGCTCTGCCAGTGCCTCACTAATACAGATGTGGATGCTCCTAGTCACCCATTCGACAAAGCACAGGGTACCCATTGAAGGAGCTAAAGAAAGTACCCAAGGAGCTGAAGTTGTTTGCAGCCCCCTAGGAGGACCAACAATATGAACTAACCAGTAACCCCAGACCTTCTTGGGACTAAACTACCAATCAAAGAAAACACATGGAGATACTCATGGTTCTAGCTGCATATGTACCTGAGGATGGCCTAGTCAGTCATCAATGGGAGGAGAGGCCCTTGGTTCTGCAAAGGCTCTTTGCCCCAGTATAGGGGAATGCCTGGGCCAGGAAGCAGGAATGGGTTGGTTGGGAGTAGAAGGAGAGGTGAAAGGATAGAGGATTTTCAGAGGGGTAACTAGGAAAATTAACTTTGAAACATAAATAAAGAAAATATCTAATAAAAATTTTCAAAAATATATTTAAAAAAAGAAAATTTCATAGGCTGTAAAGAAGAAATCAAAACCTATAATGTAGCAGATCACCTTACACTACATGCCTGGAAATCCAAGTGGCAATCTTCATTACAATTACATAACAGCAATGCATACACTGAACAGGAAAGCCAGACCATCTACTCTATCCTTCTACTATAAGTTTAAACAAACAAACAAACAAATAAAACAACAACAAAACCACTGCTATCACAAGTTACACCAACTTGGTGGAAAACCATCTTGCTCAGCCTCACTAGCTCCATGCAGGAGCAGGAGCTATGAAGTTAAAAAATGAAAACTTCCCAGGTTCTTCTACCCCAGAGTATTATTTTCTTCTTAGGATACGTATCTATCCCAAGATATATACACACATATAAATGTGTGCACGCCTTTAATCCCAGCACTTGGGAGGCAGAGGCAGGTGGATCTCTGAGTTCAAGGCCAGCCTTGTCTACAGAGCAAGTTCCAGGACAGCCAGGACTACAGAGAAACCCTGACTGAAAAACCAACCAAACAAAAAATAATGTGTGTGTGTGTGGCATGCATGCATATTATTTATTTATCCTTTGATTATTGCCTAATTTTTAAATATGAAAACTTAATCAATGGATAAGCCTAAGAGCTGGATGACATTCTACTATGACATGACAAATGTAAGCCTTGGACTCAAACACATGACTGGACTGAACCAGCATATGAGGCATTAGGCTACCAATATAGCATTCTGTACCAGCTTGGTCTTAGAAAATCCTCCTTCCCTCTCGTCTGTCTTAGCGTTCTGCTACTCTCAATCCTCAGCCTTCCTTATCGGCCCCCACCCCAGCTAAGTCTCTTTTCCAGTTTCATGTTTTGTGCCTCTTTGCCTACTTCCATTCCTCATTTTTTTGTTTTGCTTTTGAAATTGACCAGTTCACTCAGTATTAAGTCATATCAGAAGTGCAGTTGGCCTACAGGGTAGACGTTCTCTCTTCCAGTGCTCTGTCACTCCCAGGTTGTCTGCCATATCATTTACACTTAGTGATCTTTTGTGTCTCAAAGTAACTACAGGACTATCTTGACAAATCCCACTTTCTTCATGCCATACTGAGAAAATGAAAAGATGCACTTAATGGCATCATCTCACTGTCAAGATAAAACACCCAGCTGCAGAATTTCAGTTTTTAAAATTCTAAATTTAAAATTCAGGTATTCAGTATCATTGCCTCCACTGTCACAAGTGGCCACACCAGATGTTGGCCTCCCAGAATCCAAGTAAGCTCTAACAGTGGTCTCCAAGACAGGACTGTGGTAAATGAGAATTCCTCTCCACTGCCAAATCTTTTACTACTTAACTTTTGGAGTGTGTTTTCAATAGAGCAGTACTGAAAGCATTACCCTGTGACAGTGTCAGTGTAAACTCAGAATAAAGTGACCTACACCTCTTAAGACATCTCTCTACGACATACTGTGGCTCTGATGACTCCATCCAGAAAGTGAGAAAACAGTGTCAAGTTACTGAGGAACTGCCTTCATGTTCATTTTCGTATCTTGAAAGTGATGGACATATTTAAGACAGTCTATTGACTTTTAATTGTCAGTTACTTATCATTCCTGATTTTCACAGGAATCATTAGGAAAAGCTTGGATGCAATTACAATGGAGTTTGACTCATCTTTTTAGTTCCAACTGGCTAGTACAGCAGAGCCGAGGTTAGTATGAAAAAGAATGACAAAGTATACAGACTATATTCTTTTTTTTCTTTTTTTTAAAATTTATTTATTATTATTTTCTTTATTTACATTTCAAATGCTATCCCGAAAGTTCCCTATACCCC
>NC_034602.1:92727134-92750534 GCF_900095145.1 Mus pahari | reverse complement strand
TGTGTGTGTGTGTGTGTGTGTGTGTGTGTGCAAGCAGACACCAGAGGTCTAGCTTGGGTATTCCACTTCAGAGCTATCCATCTTACTATCTGAGACAGAGTCTCTCAGTAGGACCTGGAGCTGGCTGAACAGGCTAGGGTGGCTGGCCAATAAGCCTCGAGGTTCTTCCCGTCTCTGCCTCCCCAGTGCTGAGATTACTAGCATGTGCTACCATGCCTGCTGTTTATGTGGGTTCTGGGGCTTATACTTGGCTCATCATGCTTACCCAGGAAGCACATTACAGGCTGAATGGTCTCTCCAAGCTCCCCTCGATTTAAGGTGGTTTTTTTTGTTTTTTTTTTTTTTTTTGTTATTTTTTTTTTAAATATTTTATTTAGTATGTTTGATTGTGACATTGTCTCATCTAAAATGGGCTAGCCTCCAATGTGCTGTGTAGCTAAGGGCTGAGCTTTTGATTCTCCGACCTTCGCTTTCCAAATGATAGCATTGCAAGCATAGACCACTATGCTCCTTGAAGTGGTGCTAGCCCAAGTGCATACTAGGCAAGCATTCTATCAACCAAGCAACATCTCCAGCAACCTGGATTTAAAGTTCTCTGCGAATCATAATACTTTTCTAGAACCCTAAATCCTTTTGCCAAATACTCAGAACCCTATCATTCTTGCTGATTCAACTCTCACATTGCTTTCAGCCAGATCCTTAGTACCCTTTATCTATGCAGTGGCAGGAAGGGTATTTTTCCCTAACCCATATTCACAATAAGACATGTCTAGATAACTAACTAGAAAGAGAAAGGGCCCTAAGCCCACAAGAACAGGTTGATGTTGGTTCTGTACAATGAAAAGTTACAAAAAGTTGACTGCATTTCTTGGTCCAGCCACATGGTTTTCCAAAGCTAGGAAGATGGGCAGCTGTTTCATTATCCCTGGTTCCTGAGAAATCCAGGGAAGAGCTTGACCCACTGCAATTATGCTCCAGTAGTGACTCATTCTCTTTTCCATTCTCTACATGATCTCACTTGTGCAGACTCAACTAATTTAAGAGCAAAAATGGAAACAAACGGCCACAGAATCAGGTGAAATTGTCAGAACACTTGTGTCAGTTACAGACACTTTTATCCTGATAAAATATTTAACATAAATTTTATCACATGGGGTAAATATATATAACATGTTGTTTCATTGCTTACTGAACTCTCATACAGTTATTGACTTTCAGAAATGAAAGTCCTAAGATTTAGTGATGTTAATTTAGTCCCTAAAAGTATGAGGAATCAATACCAGAGATGTCTGCCCACAGAACCTGTATCATCAGATCCAAGTTTCCATGGTGGCCTTCCCTGGTGTGTGAGTCAAGCACTAAAGCACACAATGCCCTCAGTGAGAATTAAGAGAGAACAGAGAAAGGCACCTCACTTTTCAGTTTTTCTGTTTCCATATGAAAAATGGTACTTACCTTAGAGGCATTCTATGAGGGAGAGGAGATACCATCATCTTTGAACAGGGCCTGGCACACAGAAGGAGTTGTACAAATCTCTCTTATCAATGATATGGGATGATCAGCTTATCAGCAAAGCAGCACAGATCGAGGGTATGCTTATGCTTTTTAGGCACTAAAAAAACAGACTGTCAGAAACTATCCACACTGTCATAACACAGAAAAACAGCTTTTAAGACTTAGTACTTTTTCTGTAAAACTGAATTTTACTAAATTCCTGTCAATGAAGCTAAACGGAGTATCTACAGGGTAGGTGACAAATAATCTGGTGGTCAAGAAAAAAATAAAAAAGAAAGAAAAAAAGAAAAAAAGGTATGCCCCGGTGTAATTTAGAAATATAAAATTTTAGATAATACGTTTCCATGAAATGATCTATATAACCTCACAAAATCAACACACATCATTAAAAAGAGGACTGTGCCTTCAAGGATACACTACACCTCAGGGCAGAGATAACAAGAGATACCAGGAGGGCCACTCTGAAACACCCTAGGTGTTCTTAATTTCTTTAGCTTCTCTTCAGTAATTCTAAGAATAAATACCTTCATAAACACCATCATAAGGTGTTTAAAGCGTGGGAATTAAAATGTATATGGCCTCTGCAGATATGTTCATGTACAAATATAAACTTACTATTGTTAATCTAAACTAGAGAAGCATAGGCTTTAAACCAGACAAAAACATCCTCAGTAACTCACACTTTAAGTAACTCCAACAGAAACGTTATAGAGGGAAAGTCAATGAGAGATACCCAGCATAGGCCTGGAACCCCAAAACTGAAACAAGGGCAGATGGCACAGGGACAGGAGAGTAGTATAAAAAGAAAAGGACAAGACCAGACAGAAGCTCAGTGGGATGCATACGCGCTGCACTTTTTATTTGTAGAAAAGAAACAAACCAAGACACCCAATTTTGTCACTAGTGACAGGGTAGATGGGGAAAAAGAATTTTCCTCCACAGGGTCTTAAGCAACCAAGAGAAAGAAACCTGGCAAATGTCAGACACAGAATTTGGCATCACAAAAACAGTTTATGGGAAGTGTGATCTGTGTGGGAATGAACACAGAGAAGGGGTTTTCTGCACCTTGTAGTTTGTGAACAAGTGGGGACCTACCTCCAGAGGGTTCTTTCCTCATCCAACTTGATGGCTAGAGCAGGAGGATCAACAGTCCCTGTATCTTTTTATCCTAAGTCCTCTATACCCAACTGGGTAAGCAATGGATCACCCCAAGAGTCACAGGCCCAGGATCCTTGCTGTAATGTGGACTGGACACAGGCCCATGGGATAGACACAGTCGTATGAATTAAAGGTAGATTAAACTGAGAACTGTGCCTGGAGCCCTGAGACCATGTGTGGACAACAAATAAAGGTCAGGGTACACAGAGCTCAGTTAGCTTTGGCTGCGTCACTTTCTGCATTTAGTTTCCCATGGTTTCCTTCACTGCCTAAGCCTGGCTGTCCAACAACTTGCTTTGTAGACTGACCTTGAACTCAGAGATCTGCATGCCTCTGTCTCCTGAGTGCTGGAACTAAAGGCATGTACCACCATACCTGGACCTACACTTTTCTCAAATTCCTTTCAGAAGATCTGGATTGTAGTTCATTCCAGACATACTTAAGTTGACAACTGATAATAGCCATGACAACCCATCCCTAGTCAATCTGATATACAATCATATTTCCATCTCCAAATAAAAAGAAGTTATAACATAATAAACCCTAGCATGCTATAGCTATCCCTTGTACAACTGCTAACGCTTCCGTTTAGCTGGGTGGGATCTTCCCTTAGGTCACCACTCCCTTAATTCCATGTAATATCCTTTAATACAGGATTTAGTTCCATTCCACTTCCTGGTTCCCCATTAATCCCACCATACATTTTGTATTTTTTCATTCTAAGCTTGCTACGCTTGATGAAAATGCTTTAAGAGTGACCCATAGGACACAGTCTATGCTGGGCTTTTTGGAGACCTTCCTCAATGTAACTAATCTGAATCTCTTCACCTTAGCCCCTGGCAGACTCCACAGAAAAGGGCAAAAAGCATCCACATTCTTCACAAAAACACTGTAAGAATGACCTCCAGGCAACATACTAAAATTTCTCTTCTCTGAAATCCCAAGAGTTCAAATTACCCTCAGTACCAATGTCTTCCATATTCCTACTACAATGACACATTAAGCCCCACTTAAAGTCATTGCTTTCCAAATCCAAAGTCCCCAAATCCACATTCCTCCAAACAAAAACATGGTTTGGTCTATCCCAGCAAGACCCCAGTCTCAAGTCCCAACCTCTGTCTTGCTTATGTCTTCCATTGCTGTGAAGAGACACCATGACCAAGGCAACCCTTATAAAGGAAACATTTAATTGGGGCTGGCTTATGGTTTCAGAGGTTCAGTTCATTATCATCATGATGGGAAGCATGGTATTGTGCAGGCAGATTTGGTGCTGGAGGAGCCAAGAGTACTACATCTTGATCCAAAGGCAGCCAAACAATCTCCTCTGAACTGGGAAGAGCCTAAACATAAGAGATCTCAAAGCCCACCACCACAGTAAAACACTTCCTCCAACAAGGCCACACTTCCCAATATTGCCACTCCTCATGGGCCAAGTATTCAAACACATGAATCTATGGGAACCATCCCTATTCAAACCTCCACACAGAGGTAAATATTTGCTTTGAGGTTTTTTTGTTTGTTACTAAAACAATAATTGAACTGGCAAGATTTAGGGCACCCTTGGGAAATATTTTAATGCATTTTGCATTATAAGATGGACATAAGAATGTTGAGGGTCAGAGGTGGAATGTAATAGTTGGGATATCAGTGATCTCCCCAAAGACTAATGTACTAAGACTCGGTCACACATTTTATGTAGCAGTCTGAGGAAGAGCTTGGGGATGTGACTACATCCTGTGGTCTCTTTACCATTCTCAATAGATTAATCTATTCGATGAAAAACCATAATTCTAAGCACCTCAAGTAACTAGTTATCTGGCAAAGCATACTTCAAGTCCAAGTTATTCAGAACAGATAAAAGCTAGTAAACACAAATAAAGATATCAATCCTCTCAAGAAGATTTGGGGGGGGGTGTAAATAAATGTATATGCATTGAATCTGGTAAACTATGTAGATTCTTTAATGACTAGGGAAAGGATTTAGTTGAATTTACAACAGTAGATTTTGAAAGATCTGCCAGGCACTGTTTTGGGAGCTGGGGGTACATGACATCATCTTACTAAATGATACAACACAGAATAATCTGTCTTTCTATGTCTTATATATGCTAGGAGAGTCTCATTCAATATTTGCTGAATCATTAAATAGAGTAAATAAATAAGAAGCTAGAATAAAGGAGAATGACTGCCACAAACATACAAAATCCTTTCTCTCCTTCCTTAGCAATGTGACAGTAAAACATACTCTAACTTACCTTGCAACATTGCTATGGAGATTAAGTAAGTAATGTGTGAAAGACCCAATTTGTTGCAAAGCACCTGCAAGATTTTCTATAGCTGGTACTGAACCACTCCTTTAAGGTAGAACAGTAACTTCAATTCACCATAGCCTACTTCTTCTATATTGGTAAATGCACAGCAGACCCTAAAGAAACACACAAATGATACATAAACCATTTAACTTGTGCATTGAATTTATGACATCAAATGAACAATTTTCAGGGGAAAATGAGTTCTTTCAAAGTCACTTTCAAATACCTTCCAGAAGTCCTCTGTTGAAGAAAAGTCCCCTATAAAGATATAATTTTAAGTCATATTAAAATGTAATATTTGCTGTTATAAAAATTATTTTAAGTCATATAGACTCATTTATACTCATTTCCTTTCCTTTATGTTTTTCTCAAATAATGGTGAGATAAATTCAAAATATGATCATAAACACATGACACACAATCTCTATTTGTCTAATGTTCTCAAATTTCAGATGAATACTTATTGATGAACATAGTGCATTCATGTATTTCTTAAAATCAAGCTAAAATAGCCTTTAGAAAAACATCACATTTAAACAAAAACATGAATAATTTATGTTCCTTTCTACATAGTATTTTGTTCATACTATGCATAATCTTGGGGTTACCCACTTTAACTGTGGATACACTAGTGTTTAACTTTCAATTTTTTTTTTTAAAGATTTATTTATTATTATTTCTAAGTACGCTGTAGCTGTCTTCAGATGTACCAGAAGAGGGCATCAGATCTCATTACAGATGGTTGTGAGCCACCATGTGGTTGCTGGGATTTGAACTGAGGACCTTCGGCAGAGCAGTCGGTGCTCTTAACCACTGAGCCATCTCTCCAGCCCCCTTAACTTTCAATTTTAATACTTAAAAGTTACTATTCTATTAATGAATGGATAAACAAAATATACAGCCATAAAAAGGAATGAATTATTAGTACACATTAAACATGTAAGTATGAAAGAACCCACACACAAAAGCTACAATACTCTACAATCCTCTTTATGTTATGTCCAAAATCAGCAAATATACTGAGAAAATATCAGTTGTTTCCAGGGGATAAGGGAAGAGTAGATTTAAAAGTGCTTCTTCTGCAGATGAGTGAAATCTGAGACTAAAGGTAGTGGTGACTTTGCAATGTGACTAATATGTTACAGACCATTCAACTGTGTACTTTAAAAGGGTTAAGTCATCTCAACTATTAAATTAAAAAAGTAATGTTCTAATAAAGATCACAGTGTCCATGAGACTGTGATTAGGAAAGTAAGAAATATGTTTTGTAAGATGAAGATGTCTCCTTAGGAGAATTTCTGAGCAAGGGAAATTAAACCATTTTAATTACGTTTATTAACTTAGGGTATGTGAAGGTCAGAGAGAAATCTGTGGGTGTCAGCATTCTCTGACTCCATCATGAAGGCACCCGGGTTCCAATTCTGGTGCCTGGGCTTGGTGGCAAGTACCTTAACACACTGAGACATCTGACAGATCTGGGAAACTGAGATAGCATATGAAAAGGAAAACATTGCTGTTGTGGTTTATACATATAAGACCTTTCACACAAACTGAAATTAAACTTTTTGCAAGGAGGAGATAAAAGTGTCAGGCTAATCATACCAGTATAATGTCAGTTATATTTTACATACAAACATAGGCTTTTTTTTTTTTTTTTTTTTTTTTTTTGAGACAGGGTTTCTCTGTGTAGCCCTGGCTGTCATGGAACTCACTCTGAAGACCAAGCTGGCCTCAAACTCAGAAATCCACCTGCCTCTGCCTCCCAAGTGCTGGGGTTAAAAGCGTGTGCCACCAATGCCCGGCTCAAATGCAGCCTTTTCTACAGCAAGGTGCTCAGCCTAGAAAAGATTAACTCACCTTTCTAAGAAGGGTGATCTGAGATTCAGCTGGTGGAGATTTCATAGATGCTGTTTCTAGGTAGTATTATTTCAAGAAAATATTGTACGCACAGGGATCTTGCTGCAAGGAACTGCCCAGAGGTGAAAATAATGTTCTGAAAGCCAGCAACTTTGCAATGTCTCGACAGGATGGCGATGCATATTCATCTTCTGACTTAAAAGGATTTTCATAAGATGGACAGCACCAGAGGCTCTCAATTAAGGGAGATACTGTTTAGAGAGTGACACCAAGAGCTCTGGCATCCTCAGCTGGGAGACCTTCAGCTCAGAGGCCTGCCCACACTTTTGCCTGAGTCTTCATTACCTGTGCTTGTCTGAGGTCTTATGATGTTTCTTCTCTTCCTTATCTCCAGAGCTGTCCCATTTCTCTTTCTTCTCTATCTTTTCCTTATCATGTCCGGACTCCTTTTTCCCACTGGATATTTTATCTATCTTTTCAGGTTTAAATGAATCACCTTTTTCTTTGCCTGAGGATTTTGACTTCATTTTTTCCTTGTCTTTCTCATTTGGATAAAGAGACTCACAGGGACTTTCACTTTTGTGTTTTGAAACCCCCAACATTCCATTCTCATCTTTCCGCCTCTTGATTAAGTCCAGGGGTACCTCTCGGTCACTGTTTGAATAATCTCTTTTCCGCTCTTTCCGGTCCTTTTCCTCTTTTTTCTCTCTTTCTCTGGATCTTTCCCTTGACTTGTCCAAATCTTTCTTGTCTGCTTCTCTCTCTTTACTCTTGCACAATAGTGGCGGAATATGGTTGATATAGAGCTTTGCTGAAGATTCCTTGAGCTTGACAAGACTGTCCTTTATTGTGGAAGAGTGTGATGGAGAAGGATGGGAATCAACTTTGCGACGTTTTTCTCTTTCAGGTTCTGTGATATCTGTTCGGGAAACAGGTGATTTCAAGGAGCCAGAAACTGGTGCTTTTTCCCCTCCTTTAATATTCTCTTTTGACTTTATTTCCTTTGCTAAATCTCTTTCTCTTGAGGGCTCTTTCTCTTTTTCCCTTTCTTGAGTGTATTTTGATTCTACACTGGGGACAATGATCCTGAATTTCTCATCTTTAGCTTTTTCTTCCTTCTTTAATTTTTCCTTGTCTTTATCAGATTTAGGCATTCTTTCTTTGGCTTCTCTTATTTTTTCATCTTTATTTGGTTGTTCCTCCTTGGGTTTTTCTTTACTGTCTTTACCAAGTACCCTGGCCTCTGGAGTAACAGCTGGGGTCTTTTCTTTTTTCTCTTTTTCTTTCTCTTTGCCCTTTTCTTTGTCATTTTCCTTAACAGCTTTGGTGTCAGAGCCACTGTTTCCATTGCTTAAATCCCCCTTTGGTGTGACACTGGAAGCTTTCACAGCTTTCATAGCACACTGAGCTCTTTCTCGTGATTTGTCAGCTTCCTCAGTACTGCTCTCATCTAATTTAGACATTCTTCCTATGGACGAAGGCAGCCCACCACAAGGCCCACTTGGTTGTAGATTGGTAGCAGTACTTCTTGAAGGAGGGTCTTTGTGATGAAATTCATTTTCAGGTATCATGTATGACTTTCTACTTTTCAGCTGCCCAGAGTAGACCATTGCTAGTGCATATAGATCTGGTTTCTTTTCTTTTTCTTCTTGGCAGATTTTATGCACTCTTCTTTCCAAAGCCTGGCCCAGATTTAAAACCTTGGGGTACCATGGTAGAATTTTTGTTAGGACAATCAAGATATTCCTGATATGTGTATATTCACCTGTTTCGAGGCAATGTACCGATGCCTTGGTTAGTTTGTAATGCCATTTATGTACAACATGTCGAAAATTCTCATAATCTAGCTGATCAGCTTTATTTCCACCATCAAATCCAGTTGCTCGTAATATAGTAAGGAATCCTGGATAGTTTCCACATTCCTTCTCATAGGTAGATCTGTCACTGTGCCACCTAGTCACAGTCTCTAACATGCAGCAAAGAAATCTCCCATATCGACTAGCTTCATTTTCAGTAAAGCTAGCAACCATGTAAATTATGTCTGAAAAAACTCGGTCATAGCAGAGAAGTGTGGAAAAATTTGGAGTCTTCTGTTGATGGACTAACTCAACAAAATGAGCACAGTAAACAGAATCAATTGCTGAAAAAATACATCGAGGAAATATACACAACTGGAGAAATTTTGTGATGGTCTCATTTTTAGTAGATTTTGCTAAGAGCCAGTTGTCCTTTTCTAATTTCAGTCTGTGTAGAACTCGTTGTACATGCTCCATCTGTTTCTTTTCTTCTTCAAGAAGCTTGTCCTGCAAGGCAGTGCAGCGCTCTTTCTCCTTTTTCTTTTTATTTAGAGGCATTTCTTGATTGTCATCAACTGCTTTCATCTGGATCTTCAGTTTATTGACTTCGCGTTCATAGCTGGTATGTGGAACTGCAAGGTCATACATGGTCAGAGACCAGAATGTGGTATAGAAATGAGGGCTGATATCGTCCCAGACTTTGGAGATATGTAACGAGACCACTGCCTCATGGACAGGAGCCATCACCATCTCACATGACATAATGTACTTATGAACTTTATGTTGCTGCTTACTACCCTTTTCTGATTTCTTAAGTTCATCATACTTTGATGAAATATGATGTGCATACATTGGCCGAGACAGAAAAAATGCTGCATCATGGGGTGTATGAAATTCATTACAAAGCACATCAATTGAAGGAACTCTCTTTATGTAATCATCTGTGCTTAGATTTGATGCTAAAAACCCACCAAATTGTACCAAGGTATCATGACACTGGTCATATAGCTTTCCTACAAGTTTTAAATGTTTCTCTCCACCTTCCTGAAATATCACCCCATTCCTCTGCTGTGCCATAAGTAAACAAAGAGGAAGGGCAAGATCATGGTCCAGTAGTGCATCCTTTAATCTCTGGGAGGATTTTTTAGTGTTTCTAATCTGGCCAAAATAGCCACCTTCAGCTTTCAGTTGTTCCCCACCTGTCATAGCCTCAAGCTGCTCCATTGTCATTTCCTCTGTAACTTCTATTCCTGCCATTTTTTGTACTACTTCTTTCAATATAAGTAGGTCAAAACTTTTGCCTGCCTTTAACTGATTGGCTACATACTGAAGAAGACCAGCAAGATCAATTGGGTATTTACGAAAAACTGCACCACAGAAACTAGCCAGACTCTGAAGCCAGTTGGAGATGGTTGTGTCATCATGTTTCATCCTTTCTTTTTCTGGATTAGCTAGTGCTTCAATGATACAATAAGCTAAAACATCGTAATTCAATGCAGTGAGGTATTTCAATGAGTCTACCACAGGGGTTATTAAGTTATCATACTTCTGTATTTGTGACAAGATATAATCAAACAAAATGGTTGGATTACTGTGGCTCAATTTCCCAATCTGTCTTCCTGAAGGCTTCACATTTTCCTTGGTTAGGCGCTTCATGATGTATTTGGCTCTGTCTATTGTATGAGCTTTAACTTTCACTAAAAGTGGATTGCTGTTGTAAGTCTCATTCTTCCACTGTCCATATAAGCGATATCTATGCTGATAAGGAAATGTTTTAAACATTCCCCATAGTTCCTCAGACATGCACGCATTGCAATCCATTAATGAAAGAGAAGGAAGCAGTACCTGGTCAGTAACACTAAGCAAACAACTAAGGATAGCTTCCATTTTCTCTTTATTTTCTTGTTTCCCATCAGACTGAAATTCCTTCATAAATGACTTGCCTATGCGCACAACCTTTGCAAATAAGATGGGATCATGAGAAAGGTGAGGACCAAGGTAACAGAACATACTGAATACATCTCTCCTTAAGTCTTCAAAGCTCTCTGCTTGCTTTGGTGCCTTCTTGTTTTGTAAAGCATTGACAGGTGAGCCTTTAGCACCTTTAGGAACACCAACTCTTCGGTAAATAGGCTCAATAGTTATGTGTATAAGATTGCAAACAGCAAGGGCTATTACTTTATGTGATGTTGCATAGTATGGAGGCATATGGTCCATAATACTTTGTGCATGTTGCCAATCACCGATAATTAACAAGGCTTCCAACAAACCAAGTTTTTGGTTGTCAGGTGCCTTCTCTACCTTATCATCTTTTTTCTTTTCTTTCTCTCGCTCATCACTTTTTTCAGAAGGCAATACAACCATTGTAAGTTTTTTAACAATTTGCTTAGCTTCCACAATTTCTCGTTTGTATTCATTCATAATGCAGCTATCAGCTGGAAGAAGGTGCACATAGAGATCATTCAAATCAATAAGGTTAAACTGCAGGAGCACTGCTGCAGCTCTATACAAGGATGATGGAGTCTCACCATTTGGCTCCTGGTAAAACTTGAATTTGAACCCAAGAATATGACACAGTGTCTGTGGTTCACACATATTCATATAAGCTTCTAATAAAGGTATAAAGAAATCATGGTGTTCTGGCCTGCACTCAAACACTTCTAAAATGATATCCAAAACTCTATTGGGGTCTAGATTAAAGCACCCTATTAAAGATTTGAGAATTTCTAAGATTAAATCACTAGTGATATTGCCAGATAAATCTTGCCCTAATTCAACAATCAGCTTGGCATAGCCTTCATTTTCTTCTCTTAACAAATTGAACTTCTGCTGTTTATAGAAGAGTTTCGTTTTGATCTTAACTGATTTTTGATTGAACTGTTGCGATTGTTTGATAAGGCCTAATGATTCCAATGTTTCTGGATCCAAGCGTTCCTTTAGAACTGTATCTGAAACTAAATATAAACATGCTAGTATCAGTTGTGTAAAATGATCTCTTTTGCTTTTTTCTTCTAGACAATTCGTCTCAATATCTAATATGTAGAATATATCAGCAAGAATAAACGGAATATCTTCTCGAAATTCACTGATGTCATTAAGAACATTTGAGGCCTGTTCGGGCTTTAAAGTTCCTTTAATGACATGGTATGACAACTCATACAGTGCTTGTTGAAAATCTCTACAAGTAAAAGAGTCTCGGCTTTTACTTTCACTGAGAATCCGGCACAAATGCAAAAACTCGCCTCTCCCAGATTTTTCCCAGGTCTTGATCCACTCTGCAGGAACCACTACTGTTGTCGAGGCCATCGCCATCTTCTCTTCCCTAGTAAGAGAAATTGGATGTACAGTCTGTACTTATGCACTAACACTCTTGCTTCCAGGAGGTTCAAGGAAAGACCCGCTCAGAGTAAACATCAGGATGTTCCGAAGAAAGGGTTTTAGTTGTTTTTCTGGTTCAGGATCTGGAAGCAGTGAGTTTCAGATGCTCAGTGCTGTAGGTCACTGTAACAAAGAGAGAACCAAATAAGATTCCAGAAGCCAGCAAGTTCCTAAGTTCCCTAAGCCAAATATCTTATATAGTCTTCATATCATCTTATGCAAAATAGCTGACTCCAATAGGCTATTCAGTAGACCCTGTGGCTGCTGAGGTGGCTGTCTCAGAATTCCACATTAGCCTTGACATCTATCTCCTCATCCTGAACCTGTGCTTGATCTGCTTATTCTTCCTACAAACACTAAGGGATGTGTCTCAGTTCCCCAGGTAAATTCTCCATTCTTCTTGGTTCTGTTCTTTCTCCGAAAAAGAATGACTCCTTCCTGACTACCACCTGAGATACTCCAATTTCTGTGGCCATGGCTACTGGAAGATCTTTTCTTCCCTGTAGCTTCACCATTCTTCTCTGGTCCCCCTGAAGCCTGAAGTGTTAACTTCCCCAAATGCCTCTCTGCCTATTAGTATACTCAACTCTACCACATCACTTTAGTTACTACATTGATTCATTATCTGTTTCCTTTCTGGAGGAGGCTGACTGACAAATAACCACTTACCTCCTGTCATTCAAATCCTGTGTGGGAATCTCTAACCAAGCCACAAATACTGTGAGTTCATACTGAATGAACCAAGGAGGTAGGAAGATAACATGAAGATACAGGTTTGACATATGGCCGTGTACCTACTACTTATATGAACCTAAGTGAGTTTTAATTTCCTCTTCTAGAAAATAGAACAACTGTCTACTTGATAGAATTTCCTGATATGGAGATAAAAATAATTAGAACTTATTCAGGAGTCATTATTTCCACTTGCAAGATAGAAACCATAAATGTTACTTACAGTTCATTTGTCCCTCTAGAAGAGCTCATAGTAGCCCCAGGTATCTTGCCCATCCATCTCTCATGGAACAATAGACAGATATTATACCCTCTGCAAAAGCTTTGTGTGGATCTAGAGCAGCAGTTCTCAAGCTGTGGGTCATGACCTTACCTTTGGAGGTTGCATATCAGCCTATATATCAATTCATAACAGTAGCAAAACTACAATTATGAAGAAGCAATGAAATAATTTCATGGTTGGGGTCATCACAACATTAGAAACTGTGTTAAAGAGTTGCAGGATTAGGAAAGTTGAGAACCACTGACATAGAGAACAGAAGAGTGAAGAGTTGAAAGAGTAAGACCTGACAATGAATAAGATTACTTCAATGAATGTGAAACTATAATGGATGAACTATTACTAATCGTAATAGGGTTTCCTGTGAGTTTTTTGCTAAAAACTATTTTTAAAATACTTTTTACTTCTAAATATGGTAGACATGTGCAAATACACAAATATATGCATTTTAAGCAGTGATCTTAAAATGTTTCCTTTTCCTTTCATGTTTTAGACTGTTTCTGTTGCTGAAATTCTCAGGGTCTGTTGGACCTTTCATGGCTTTCAGAGTGAAGAAATAGCTCTGCTTGGTTGCAGGACCCTCTGCTGCACAATCAGAGACGCCTATAGCTTTGTTATTTAAAAGACCTAAATTCACTCTATGTGAGCCCAGACCCTGCCCTGAGCCACATATGGATGAAGGACAGTTGCACACAAGTCAGGAACAGCTATTCCATAAGTCCAAGGTATACAGCATTGGACACATGCTAGATCAGCTGTCAAACAATTTGCATTCCAGCTGCACTTAATTTTGAATACTTATTTGCCTCTGGCTCAATATGTTCATGTCTTGGAATCTTGAACAGCTGCTAACACTCCTGAGGTTAACTTGAGTTTTAAAGAAAGTAAGAAGGTCATCAAGAGCTTCAGTGCAGTTCCAGGCCAGCCTGGTCTACAAAGTGAGTTCCAGGACAGCCAGGGTTACACAGAGAAACCCTGTCTCGAAAAACCAAAAGAAAGAAAGAAAAAGAGCTTCAGTGCAGCCCAAAGAAATGTAAAAGTATTTGCATACTGTCAATTGCAATGGAAGGTATCAGTTTTCTTCTTTCTAGATGGAAAAAAAACCCATGTTCTCTAAATTAAATGCACTATGAAGGACAAAGTAAGAGTGTGGAATAACTTTAAATGAAAACCAAAAAGAATACTACTAAATGTCAGGTAACAGATACATGTATCACAGATGACATTATTCTTTATTTAATTCTTGTTTTAACACTTGAATTTCCACTTCTCCACAACAAAATCCAAAACAATATACACTAAAACACAGGTCATTAAAACAAGCAGCACTTAAACTAATTGAAGCAGCTTTCAAACACAATCACTTCAAAATAGCTAGCATAGCATAGACTTTATTGTTCCTACCTTTGAAAAATATATGTATGAATATTTAATTATACATTAAATTATAAAACTATATTTTGTAAATGTCAATCACATGAAAAGAAAAAAAATCAAAGCACTGTAAGAAAAGGAAAATGGAAAACAACAGATTAATGATTACAAGTCATGAAATGTGAACAGATTAAATATTTACCAGATGACCAAGTTCCAAAAACTAGTTAAAAATGAAAAAGGCATCTTTAAAACTTTTATGATCATTTAAAATGAGCATCTTATATACTTCTGATAATTATATATCCATGAAGCACCTGAAGTGAGCTCCACTATAATGAGTGGATTATATGGAAAGTTGCTTGAGGGAGCATATGGGAATGGTATGGATGGGCTAAAAGGCATTCTACACTGAATAAAGTTGTATCCTGGAGGCCACAACAAACATGGAAACAGTCACTCCATAGATCAGTGATAATAAAGAAAAAAACAAGCTGGCTCTTCATGGATATTTTTTTTCTGAATTCAGTTTCTTATGAGTATTTGCAAGCACACATTTATGAATGCAAGGCTTTGACCTTTGGGCATGCACTGCTAAATGGCACTATAGCTCACTCAGTGTTTGCTATGAGCTGTCATCCACAGCCCCTGTGCTTTGCTATTCTCAAGGAGTCTCTATGTATTGCCCTGGCTGCTGCAAAACTTGCTACCTCTAGTGGTACCCACCCCAGCTTCTCAAATATTTGTTAATTCACAGGCATTTACCACCATACCACAATTCTTCTCCAAGAACATCCTCTAGTTATTTCATCAAATACTAGTAGACGAACCAAAAAGACTTTATGGTTGCAACTAAAACTCTAAATCGTCAGCTCTACAAAGGTGAGATTATAGAGGTAGGCCTGATTTAATCACATAAACTCCTTTAAAGGCAAAAACTAGAAGTAAGAGAAATCCCATTTTTCAGAAGGACTCAACATGTTTTGAAGGTGAGAGGGATCACTTAGGAAAAAGGCTGGAAGTCTGGAGAAGCTGGGGTAGCGGTGCGGCTAGTGGACAAACATCATAGGTCATAGGGACGTTAGTGCTAACATCTAATGGAACTTGATTTTACCTACAACTGGACTCTGATTGGAAGCAGCTTCAGGTATAATTCCTTAACTGAATCCCGATGGCTGACACTGATTTGGCCTCTGGTAACCTAAAAATCCTAGATTAGCTTTAAGTCTTGATCACCAAAAACAGTTACAGAGTAGATGTTGTTTTAATATACTTAATTACTATCTGTTATTTCATAGTGAAAACAGATACAATTCTCCTTTCCACTTCCACATGACTCTCACCTTCAACGGGAGTATGTAATATTGTGGAATACCAGTGTTAAATTTGTGTCCTACCCGGTGACCGTAAACTTGTCTCCACTACTTCAGTCTCCAAAGGACATTCTACCTGCTAATTTCTGGCTTTACTAGTATGATGAAATGCTTTCTACATAACTCTCTTGCTCTATTCTTCAATCTTTGCAGGACTATATCTTAGAGTTTATTCAAACTACCTTTATAAATGAGAAAGCCACACTTACTGTGGTTTTCATTTATTGGGGTAAGTTTTTTGTGCACTGTGTAAAAGTTGTCTTTGTTTTATTCAAATGTTGATTTTTGTACCAGGAGAGAGCTGCTGAGCACTGTTCAGGTCTCTGGTATTGTTGTTTTTATGGATTATCACCTGCCTCAGTATTTTGAAAAAAAAAATATAGATCTACCTCACCTTCTAACTGGTTTAATAAAGAGCTGATGACCAACAGCTGAGGCAGGAAAGGAAAGGCGGGACTTCTGGTCTAGAGAGGCTCTGTGGGAAGAATCAGATGAGAGAGCATGACACCAAGGTGCAGGGACTGAGAGAGAGGTAATGGGGAGGTAGGGCATGGACTAGAATAAACAGGTTAATTAAATAAGACTTAGGTCCAGCGGGTGGGAACCTGGAAGCTTACAGTAGACACAGATTGATAGGAGAAGAAAAGGTTTACCTTACAGGCATGCAGATGCAGAGGCCTTTTGAACGGCCAGAGATGCTGAGGAGTTTGCATGCTGACTAAGCAAGTGAAAAAGAAAGGAAGGTTTCTCAGGTAAACTGCTCATGGCATGTGTAGCTCTGGTGCCCCCAGCATGTGTAGCTCTGGTGCCCCCAGCATGTGCAGCTCTGGTGCCCCCAGCATGTGNAGCTCTGGTGCCCCCAGCATGTGCAGCTCTGGTGCCCCCAGCATGTGTAGCTCTGGTGCCCCCAGCATGTGCAGCTCTGGTGCTCCCAGCATGTGCAGCTCTGGTGCTCCCAGCATGTGTAGATTTGGTGCTCCCAGCATGTGCAGCTTTGGTGCTCCCAGCATGTGTAGATTTGGTGCTCCCAGCATGTGTAGCTTTGGTGCTCCCAGCATGTGTAGCTTTGCTGGCAGTTCCCAAAAGCATCCTTTTCTGAAAGGTTTTCTCCTGCAAGTTTTTAAATCATTCGACTTGTTGTTAGTTACTCTTTTTCTAGTAAATTATTTTCTGTTTCCATCATCTAATTTAGTATTCTATTTGACGATGAACACCTCTAAGACATTACTTAAACTACAATTTGTAGGGTTATCACGTAAACAGCTTTTCTTTTTCTTCTGCTGACTCTTTTGTTATTTAGGGTCAGCCGGAATTTTCTGTTTCAAGTAGACCTAACTGGAATGTAAACATCAAAATGTTTGAGAACAAGGAGAAAGAGAGGGTGGGAGTGGGACAAATAGGACATTAAAAACCACTGTGTTAAAAGAATTGCTTCATCTGAAAAAAATAAAGTAAAAGAGGTAAAATATTTGAGTCAGCTTTAAACTGAAATACTAAAGTATCAATAGCTAAATACATATTTAAATAATCTTGGCTCCTTAATTTCTATGAAAGGAAGATACATGTTTACATTAATGAGCTTTTATAAACTGTTGGTATGAGAATAAATTTTAAATAGCTCTTTTCATGTCCTTACTAAGAAGTGACAGTTAAAAATTCTAAATGACACTCAATTTAATGGCAAAGACTATAAAGAGAAAGTGGCTACATTTTAATCAGAAATCTAGAAAAAGATGTAAAGTGAATTATTTTGGTGTTAAAATATAATTTTGTCCAAATTCACTAAATGTGTAAGCAATACTTCAAAATGTAAATTTAAAGAAAGAAAAATAAATGGTTATAAAGAAAATATACCTTTTGATAAGGAAAATGATGAAAAATAAAAATGTAACACAGAAGGATTACACAAAATGAATTCTTTTTTTTTTTTTTTTTTTTTTTTCTCAAGACAGGGTTTCTCTGTATAGCCCTGGCTGTCCTGGAACTCACTTTGTAGACCAGGCTGGCCTTAAACTCAGAAATCCTCCTGCCTCTGCCTCCCGAGTGCTGGGATCAAAGGCGTGCGCCACCACGCCCAGCCATAAAATGAATTCTTAAATGTTTGTTTACATACACACACACACACAGACATACATTCTTTGTCTGCATGTACACCCACACATCAGAAGATCCCATTATTGATGACCTTAAGCCAGTAAGCCACATGGTTGTTAAATATTACTCAGGACTTCTAAAAGAACAGAGCAGCCAGTGGTGCTCTTAACAGCTGAGCCATCTCTTCAGCCTCCACAACAAGGCTTATAGAAGGAAATATATGTATAATTTAGTTGGCTATAATTAGATACATACTTAAGTTTTTCTAAAGAGAAAAAATTTTGATAAAATAATGTATACAACCAGAATTTGATTATCTATGCTTAAAACCAATTTCTTAAAACAGACCTGATCTTAATACAATTTTTAAGAAGTGATAAGGAACAATGATTTTTATGCTGTTTTCTGGGACATGGCTATTCTAATTGTGACTATTGTAAGTGTTCTCATCTAGTTTCATTTCTTCTCTAAAACACTGACAATTAGATTCATTAAAATAAAAACCAAACAAGCAAAGTTAACAACTATGTTTAAATGAACCTTTCAACTAAAAATTAACTGCTACAAATTACAAATTAACTGTTCTGGCACTGTTTTTCTATAAGTTACTATTACTAAAAATAATTGTTTTGTGGTTCAAATTGAGTCTACAACCTAAATCTGTCTGGCACTGGTTTGTTATCTATTTTTCCTTCATTCAATAGTACAATGCCTAGCAAAGTAACGTTGACCCAGTTTGAGATAATATCCATCCCCTACAGCAGTGGTTCTCAACTTCCCAATGCTGTGACATCGTAAAATTATATGCATAACACTGACTCTGTTAATCATTATTCCTCCAAAGTAGAAACAGATCAGGCCAGTAACAGGAACAGGTTCATTCTGGCAATGCGAGGCAATTAAAATTTAACTATGCTATGGTTCTTTAATAGTGTTCTCAGGAAAGCAAACTAACAGCCAAAATGCAGGAACATGAAGGAAACGACAAAGCTGTCAGAGCAAAGGAAAATTGCTAACTCCATTCTCAAAGTAAACTGACCTGAAAGGCTTTCAGTCATTGCCTGAGTCAAGCATCACAGAAGACTGGCTAGGCAAGAACAGAGACCTCAGAAGCTGCCTGTATACCCATGCCTTAGGAGTTGACAGGAGGCTTAGGATGGACAAACTAGGCAGTGTCTATGTACTTAGCTGAAAACCCCAAATTTCGGAGTACATACTGAACGAACCTAACTGGTAAGATTCTCAAACTCTATTACTAACCTTTCTTAAACACAGCCCTGTCCATCTACTTCAAGACCCAGCTATACCACTCCTGGGCATATACCCAAAAGATGCCCCACTATACCACAGGAACACTTGCTCAACTATGTTCATAGCAGCTTTATTTTTTTATTTTTATTTTTATTTTTTTTTGGTTTTTCGAGACAGGGTTTCTCTGTGTAGTCCTGGCTGTCCTGGAACTCACTCTGCAGACCAGGCTGGCCTCGAACTCAGAAATCCGCCTGCCTCTGCTTCCCAAGTGCTGGGATTAAAGGCGTGCGCCACCACGCCCGGCGCAGCTTTATTTTTAATAGCCAGAAACTGGAAACAACCTAGATGGCCCTCAATTAAAGAATGGATAAAGAAAATGTGGTACATCTATCTACACAATGGAATGCTATTCAGCTATTAAAAACAAAGACAACAAGAATTTTGTAGGCAAAAGAATGAACCTTGAAGACATCATTCTGCGTAAGTAACCCAGACCCAAAAGAATGCACATGACAGGAGCCTAGCATGGCTGTCCCCTGATAGGCCCCACCTGGGTGGAGCTCTGGGATTCTTATGGAAGAGTTGGGGAGGACTGAGGGCCCTGAAGGAAATAGGAACTCCATAGGAAGACTAACAGTCAACTAACCCGGACCCCAGGGAGCTCTCAGAGACTGAACCACCAACCAAAGAGCATACATGGACGAGACTAAGCCCCTCAACACTCCCCCACCCCTCACTCCCCGGGCCAATTGCAGCTCAGTCTTCAAGTTGGGTCCTGAACAACTGGAACAGGGGCTATCCCAAAAGCTGTTACCTGTCTGCGGAATCTGTTCCCCTAACTTGGCTGTCTTGTTTGGCCTCAGTAGGAAAAGCAGTATCTAACCCTGCAGAGACTTGATGTGCCAGGGTTGAGAGGGTCTCCACTCAGAGAAGGCATGAGGTGGAGGGACTGTGAGAGGGGGAGATGGGGAAAAGACAACCATAAAAATGTAAAGTGAATTTTAAAAATTTGAAAAAAACAAACTTAAAGGCAATTAGATGGACTGTATAAAACAGTCACCTTGTACCTGTCCCTGGTACCTTTCTAATAATTTCACTCTCCAAGAAAGGTCTAGAAGTTTCTTAATGAATACACTTTACAGTATCAAATTAGGTATTCTGTTCAACATAGCCACGGGTTCTAGAAACAGTAACTTTATCCATGCTTCCTTGCTGTGGTCTGGTTTATTGGTTTAGACCTATTCTAAGTGAAAGGAGAGGAAAAGGAGGAGGGTGGGAACCCCTATACTACATACAGACATTTGATACACACGCATACATGCCTCTCTACATCAGCAGTGGTAGGAATGAGACTCAGCTTACATAATATATAGGCATTTGATACACATACACACGTATGCCTCTCCATACCAGCAGTGGTGGGAATTAAACTTGGCCTACATGGTTTATTTTCATAATGCCTCTATGTCAGCAGTTCTCTAACTTTCCTAATGCTGCGACACTTTAATACAGTTAGTTCCTCATGTTGTAGTAACCCAACTATAACATTATTTTTGTTGCAACTTCATAACCTACTGTTATGAACTGTAATGTGAACACGGTTTCCAATGGCCTTAGGCAACCCATGCTGCTTACGCCATGTTTTGGAACTACAAAGCTTGCTGGTATCAAGATAACTGTTAAGTACAAAGAAGCTAGCATCCCCATTTTGGCTTGAAATGAAGCGAGAGAGTATTTATATGAGTGTTTAAGATTAAGACGTCTTCCGCAAAGCGTCCAAAAGAATAACTTCTGCCAAATATTTGGGCATATCATGGAGACACGCCTTCAAGATTGTATAAAGTATACTGCAGTGTTTTCAGGACTCTATAAACAATCAACGTTCTTGTCCAAGCACCTTGGCTGAGTTTCTTGAACTGAGGGGAAGAGTTAACAATAATGCCCAGTGTCAATTTAACACAGTTGATAATGTTCTGATTTTGGTTGTAAATATGATCCTCAAAATCTCCTACGGGCGGTAAATTTCTGAGGGCAAATGCAGCAGGCAAACCTAGGGACGGCAAAACACACTCCTAAAATCCTGGCACTCTGTCCTTTCTCTTAATCTGACCGTAACCACCTTCCCCGTACCCAGCATTTCCACAGCTTCAGAATATTGCAGAAAACTACTTATTAGAACTGGGTGAGGAATAATTAAGTCATTCCCCGTAGTGCTGTCAACTCTTCACCCCTTTCGCTCCAGTTCCTGAGTTTACTGCACCTGGCACACGGTTTAACCCTTCGGAGCTCGCGGTCCAGAAACCACTTCCTGCCCGCCGGCCAGGTGGGCGACCTATGTGCCCAGAGACGCTCACGGGAGCCACCAAACGCCGGGGCTGAGACCCGTTCGCCTCCAGATCGCCCCGGAAAGATTCGGGGGTCCGCGGCTTTCCCCTGCGTGTGTTAGCACAGCCCGGTCCGCCGAGCCGCCGCCGAGCTGGACGGAGGCCGCAGCCTGCCCGCGTGACTGGGGCCGCCAGGCCGACTCACCGCTCGCTCGCGCTCCGCCAGCCGCGCCGGCTCCCGCCTCCCTGCTCCAGCCGCCGCGATCCGCCTCTACGCCGCGGCTCGGGAAGGGCTTCACCGCTCCGCGCCCTCCTGACCCAGCTCGACAAGGACACCAACGACACACCACCGACTCCACAGAGCGGTGGAAAACCGGTCCGGATCTCCTCGACGTTTGGCTGACGTCACTGCCGAGGGACGGCGGCGGTGCAGCGAGTCCTCTGCGCATGCGCGGCAGCACTTCGGTTGCAGGCTGAAGGGGTGTGGGGGGTGGCGGGGGGGGGGACTGAGGTCGTTGGTCATCACTGCGCCTTTCTTTGTTAGAAAATGCCTTGCTGAGGTGACTGTGCGCACTCGCGGTTTCATTTGAATGTGAATGTGAATGCTAAATACAAACAATTCTGAGAGCTTTCTGAAAATTATGTGGTTCAACTGGTGGAAAATCTGGTAGTGTGTTATGGAAAAAGTCTGTTTATCTCCCAAAGTATGTTGCATCTCAAGACTACAAGTCAAGCCATGAGTTAGGGAAGGATGACTAAAATACTTGTTCACTGTAGACAGCTGTCAAAATGTGTTCCCAACCAAACCCTTAAAGCTATTTATAAAACTTTTTATCAGAAGGATGTATGCATTATACAGAAACTTGGAAATATTTTATTGTTCTTGCACATTATACTGGGAGAACTGGGACATTGCTACTCGTGGGTGTCTGTCATGCTCCCTTTCCATTATGAATAGAAGCTTTCATGAGGGGTGAAAGTTACACTTCTTTATTTTTAGATTAAAATTCTTTTTAATGTAAAAAGGCATCAGGTTTTAAATACACAAAGAATTAAACTTTCATTTTGACATTATCTCCGAAAATTGTCATTCCTGTTTTTATCTGGTTATTATGTTGTGTATGTATAAATTCAATAAATTCTTCAGGAGTCCATATCTGACCATTATGTCACAAAGCAACAGAAATACATAAAATCAAATGAGATGTGCATATATGAATATATGTATCTCAAACACATGACTTAATAAGGGTTTTTTTTTTTTGTCTCAATAGTAAGCTCTAGACAGATAGAGACCCACATTTAAAAAAAATAAAAATCTTACCATGACCAGGCATATAACAGTAGGTGTGGTCACTTTCCAAGCAATTATTTCTATTAAATGTCTTTGCCCAATATGAAAATAATGAACGTGGGTGGGAGATTGTTCATTTTTCTTTCCCCAGCAACTATTTAATGCCTGCAGCTTGGTGAGAGCTGCACTTACCTGCAAACATCATGTCATTTTCCTTTATCCCGTGGTGTATCTGTGCCCCATTTTCATTGCCCGTCCATCACTTGAAGGGTGTAGCCTCCTTCCAGCCTCGAAGCAGGCTGGTCCAGACCTCTGCAGCCACTAGCACTGGGCCACCTGCGGTGGTATCTTCCGATCTGCCAAACCGGCTCTACCGTTTGCACCTGCCGGTGCTCTTTAAAACAATCACCTTTCAGGGCAGACGCCGCTCCCTGCTGCTAAGCTCGGAGCTCCTCCAGAGTCATCTTCCTGAAGATCCGCCTACCTGCTCGCACCTGAACTAGGGCCCAAGACTGGGGCTGGGGGTTCCCCCAGGCTATATAAACTGAGTAATTCATTAAACATTGGGGCTTTGATCAGAATCTTTTGTCCTAGCCCGTCCCTCATTCTTTTCAGAAAATCCTGCCAGCCTGACAAGNTTTTACAGGTTCTTTTACTACTGA
>NC_034602.1:92715792-92727123 GCF_900095145.1 Mus pahari | reverse complement strand
AACCCGGTACAGAAATAAATATCTTTAAGTCTTTATAGACACTTTTTCAGGGTGGGTCGAGGCGTTCCCCACCAAGAGATAGACAGCTATATGGTGACCAAGAAGATACTTGAAGAAATTCTTCCTCATTTTGGGGTACAATGGTCCTGTCCTGCCTTTGTCTCCCAGGTAAGACAGGGATTGGCCAGACAGCTAGGGATAAATTAAAAGTTACATTGTGCATACAGGCCCCAAAGCTCAGGACAGGTAGAGAGGATAAATAAAACCATTATAAATAAATAGCTCTCCTACCTTTTTGCTCTTCAGGGTTAAAAACACCCCAGGACAGTTTAGATTGACCCATATATATTACTCTGGTAAAAATAGCCTCTGTACATAGTGCTGATGTGTTGCTTTCCCAGCCTTTGTTCTCTAGGCTCAAGGAGTTCGAGAGGGTGAGACAGCAAGTGTAAAAGCAACTTTAGAAGGCCTACTCAAGAAAAGGAGACCTGCAAGCCTTACATCACCTCCAAGATGGAGATTCAGTCTACATTAGACACCACTGTGCAGAAAACCTTGGGACTCGTGAAAAAGCCCTTACCTTGTACTCCTGATCACCCTACTTTTTACCCTTATGAGATCCTTTTTTTTTTAAAATTTTGCTTCTGCTTTCAATTATAGGTCCATGTGTGTTAAAGCAAGTCTTGGTACAGTGCAGCTTTTAGTTTTTAGACAATAGTACCATGCCCTAAAAAATTAAGTGCATCAGGGAAAAATAGTGTCTAGTTCTAAGATTAAATGTGATGCTAAAAAAGGATGGTTTGAATCCTGGTATTCCCGGCCACCATGGATGACCACATTGTTCTCAGCCCTAGCTGGGCCTGTTCTTTTTGTATGCCTAGCCCTAGTTTTTGGTCCTTGTATAATTAACAAAAGCATGACATTTATCCAAAGTCAGATAGATGCAGTAAAACTCATGGTCATGCAGAGACAGTATCAACCCATAATTCAATATGAGACAGAGCTGAGGAATACTGGCATTTAATTCTATTATTAGAATAAGAGTCAGAAAAAGAAGAGGGGTATGAAAGGAAAAATTATATAAATTCAAAGTTTGGAAATGTAAAATTAAAAGAGTAAGTTTCAAAAATTCAAAGACCCAGGGCTGGACATTAAAATATAAGCCCAGCCATAAAGATAAGGAAAAGAATGCAGGAACTGGGCTATCAGGACTGACTCCACAGCTGTCTGGCAGGAAGGCACCCTCCTTGTTCACTGAGAATCATACATCAACCAGGTGACCAGCTGCCCCCAATAAACCTCAGGCCCTTTGGAATTTCCTGCCACCNACAGCCTTNGNNTGTTTAANTGAGCCATATGTTACCAAGGACAGCTCTGCTGGAGAAGAGCTGTAANCCCCAACTCTCTTTGTGAACTCCCTCCTCCTCCCCCTTCCTTATGGATTTTCTTTTAAAAAGCCCTCAGTTAAAATGAAAAGAAATGAAATTTAGGGCCTAGGATTCATGTAACTTATGAGGTGTTTTGTTGTTTTGTGAGGTTAGAAGCCTGACGCTGAGAATTTAAGGTTCAAATATGTGAGACATAAAGGGTTCCTTTGATGTAAACTTAAAGACAGCCTGGGTTACCTTGAAACCAGAATCAATTAANCACAGAGACAAGAGAGAGAGAAGCAGGAAAAGGAAGCTTAAAAGTGCCTGGAGTCATAAATTACTCGGATGCATGGTCACTCTGATAAGTCCCAGGTTTCTGACTCCCCAGACCTCTATTCTGCTGACTTGCTATGTTTGAATAAACCAATCGCATGTAACCGCGCCAATTCTCCCCACCCTCAGACCCTTACCCTATAAAGACCCCAAACTTTTGGGCCTAGGGGTCGACTTCTCTGTCTCCTGCATGAGATACGAGTCCACCCAGAGCTCTGCCATTAAAGTACCTCGTGTGTTTACAACAAGAAGGTTTCTCTGTAGTGTTTCCCTGGGACACCCTGACTCCTGTGACCTGAGGACCCGAGGGAGTTCCTCACGAGGGGGTCCTACAGAGGAAATAACTCCATAAGATCCAGCTGTAAGGCATTTTCTCAAGTAGTGATCAAGTGGGGGAGGGCCCACTGTAGGCGGTGCCATACCTGGGCTGGTAGTCCAGGATTCTATAAGAAAGCAAGCTGAGCAAGCCAGGGGAAGCAATCCAGTAAGTAACATCCCTTCATGGCCTCTGCATCAGCTCCTGCTTCCAAGTTACTGCCCTGTGTGGGTTCCTGTCCCAACTTCCTTTGTTGATGAACAACAATGTGGAATTGTAAGCTGAATAAACCCTTTCCTCCCCAACTTGTTTCTTGGTCATGATGTTTGTGCAGGAATAGAACCCCTGACTAAGACATGAACCATGCTTGATTAAGCCTATTACAGGATGTAGGCAAGTTCCTTCTGGCATATCCCTGTGGGGTGTGCCTACTGATTTTCTGCTATAGGGTCTACAAGTTTTTCCTCACAAAGAATTCAGGAAGCTTGCTTTGTTTACTATTAGTACAAGAGAATTACTGCCAGTACTGAAGGGTAGAGTGAGTGAGTGTGTGTTGTATCCCGTTTCTCAGATTCCCAGTGTTCCAGCAGCCAACAATGTTAAAGTGCACTAGCACACCCTTTACTAACTCTTTACTAATATTTCCCCCTTCCTGTCTTTCTCATTTTAACAATCCTGTTGCTGGGCATGGTGGCACATCCCTTTAATCCCAGCACTCGGGAGGCAGAGGCAGGTGGATTTCTGAGTTCGAGGCCAGCCTGGTTTACAAAGTGAATTCCAGGACAGCCAGGGCTATACAGAGAAACCCTGTCTCGGAAAACAACAACCAAAAAAAGAAAGAAACCAGAAGGAAAGACTGTTTGGGGGACCAACAAAAGGCGACAAGAGAAGGAAAGAAAAGAAAGTCTAGGAAGAATAAGAACAAAGTGTAGTGATATACATGCATGAAAATCACAGTGAAAACTTTCTGTGCCCTAAATCATATAAATTAAAGACATTAATTCAGTGAGGGGGTGGGGGAACCCACCATACATGACAGGTACACTGGGAGTCTAAAACTTTACATTTAGTGTAAAAACGTATAGATGTGTTACTTGTATCATTCCATGACACAGAAAATAAGGTGCTTTCCCAGGGTTTATGCTATGATAAAAGGCAACCCTCCCCCCCTTTCTTATGGAAACAAACGTGTTTTCAACACCACGGTACTATGTCAAGTCTTTATTAAGTAATGTACACATTATTACAATTAAGAAATTGTTGATTGTCCAAAGAATCTTGTATATGTAAAATCTTAACTATACCCATTAAAGAGGGGAGACTACCAGAAAAGTGACTAGGGATAAACTTCACAGGACTAAAGTAGAAAAATATATGAACTTATATATAAACGGAAAAAAATAGAATTCTACAAAAGTTTACAAGTTAAATGAGAAACAGTGTAATAATAAGCATCATAAAAGATGTTCTAGTGACCATAATAGATGTACGACACATGGTCAATGCACATGGATACCACATAATGAATGCACTTCAAGTTGAAGTTTGTTCACTTTGTAACAGCACAGTACGCATACATAAATACATACACACAATAATACCCCTGCAATGCAAAATCCAATACCTAGGAAGGAAAAAATTAGTGCAGCATATTCAAAAGAAAATGATTGACGTGGAGCCATCAGAATCAAGAAAACATGGTGTGCCTCGCTTCTGTGGAAGCTGAGAAAATGATTATCTACTCAGCAGTCTGTTGGAGGTTTGGTATATTCTGGGAAGTCAATGAGTTCTTGTGAATTTCAAATATGGTTCGAAACCCAGGACGTTCTTCTACCTGTTCTCTTCCTCTGGCTTCTCTACCAGCTTGGCTTTGTTTCTTCTGAGCCCCTAGCTCTCAAAGGGCCGAGTTATTCAACAACTGGTGTGGTCACACAGGCCCTTAATCCCAGCACTCAAGAGGCTGAGAGCCAGTGCATCTCTGGGAGTCTGAGGGCAGCCTAGTTTACACAGTTAGTTCCAGGCCAGCCAGGATTAAATAGTGAAAACCTGTCTTTGACAGACACAAAAACCAAAATGATACTGAGATATAGGTTTCTCCTATAAATTTTGTAAGACCCTCTCTTAATGAAAACTACTGCTGATACTTTTTAGTGGATCCCTTCTGCAAATATATAAACCTACAATACCCAAGGCCCCTCACTTAAAAATGAACTGAATTTGCATTATATGATTCCATTCTGAAATATAAGGTTAAGAATATTTGAGATATTAAGAATATTCTAGATATAACGTAAACCAGACCTTTTACTTTTACAGAGCTTTTATGCACCTCAAAACTTTCTTAAAATACTGCTTCCCATGTACATATTTGCTGAGTTAAAACTTTCACTGCATACCAAAATATTCAGTGTTTGTCTTATTAGTTTTTTAATATTAATTTTGGTTATAAATGAGACACATAGGAAAGAAAAATGGTGAAATTTCTATGCTAACAAATAATTGAAAAGTCAAATGTAGTAAGAATTGAAGGCCCCTTCCAATCCTACATTTTATCCTACAATTTATCTTTTGGGCTTTCCTTGCCAAACCTGAAACAAAAGCTAAATAACACAAAAATTAAATGACGTGCTTAGTGCCACAAACTGGTATGGCGCTTAGCATCTATCTCAACTGTTCACAGACATTTTAGCACAGTGGCTACATACATATCCTTTCTCTGCACCCCAGAAAGGTTGCTGAAATACGACTCCTTCCTTAGAAGAAAGATGTGCAGTAAGCTCCGAGTTACGCCTCAGTGGAATGAAATGTCATGCTTTTCCTTAGCATCTCGCACTGACTAACGCGGTGGATTGTGGCGGCTCCACACGAACTCAGAGGCTAGTGAAGGCTCTCCTCTAACTTCCAAACACTGTCACCTGAAGACACGGGCAGGGCAGCAACTTGGCATACTTTCAAAGTTTTCTTCTTTCTGAACTCAGTATTTACATCTAGATTTCTCATATGAGAAAAGTAAGACAACCTTCCTTGAACCACGGGTTAAGTTTACGTAAAATAAATTAAAGTGCAGAAAATTATAACAACTGGTCACAAAGGCCAGCATCATAATGCAGCCAGGGTATATAAATACAGAACTTGTCATTGCCGTACTGGACAGCCACCTCTGGATGTCTCAGGAACACACAATCACGTGTGGATTACGCATGGACGTTGGCACTTCCGTTTCCACCTCCACCTTCCAGGCCCTCTGCAGACTGCGAGGAAGGAGGGCACGAGCTTCTGGGATGCGGCTGACCACCGAGTCCCACTTGTGTGCTTACATCATGACCTGTTTGCGAAGCTGCATCATCCGATTCCCAGCGCTCCAGCTCTTCCCGCACCAGGCGCTCCATCTGCTCCCTGTGGATCTCACTGTCCCGACCCAGTCGCGCATCCTGACAAGGGATTTAGAGAAACAGTGGAAACCAGGGCAGTGTGTGCTGTACGTTATATATTCTACACAGAGAAGGGGTTAGAAATTTTAGGTGAGGGCTGGTGAGATGGCTCAGTGGGTAAAGAGCACCCGACTGCTCTTCTGAAGGTCTGGAGTTCAAATCCCAGCAACCACATGGTGGCTCACAACCATCCGTAACAAGATCTGATGCCCTCTTCTGGAGTGTCTGAAGACAGCTACAGNCTGCCCGATCTACATAGCGAGTTCCAGGCCAACCCAGTCTCGAAAAACCAAAAAAAAAAAAAAAAAAAAAAAAAAAAAAAAAAAAAAAAAAAAGAAATTTTAGGTGAAATGAGCTATAGTAACGCAAGACTACAGATGGGAACAGTAAACGATAACAATTCTGAGCCAGTGGGATGACTGTTTACACAGCTGTATCTTCTACCCTGATGGCAGCGCTCTTGGAGGAAGGGGAAGGAACCTCATGCCTTATGATTACTATTTGATCTAAGGCTATATATGGAGGAAGAAAAGCACAGTTACAAAATGTGATGTGTTGATAGCTTTTGGTGCTGCTTCTAGGAATTTGGCATTTGTCATTGGGCTCGGACAAGGAAGTAAGCTCAGATAAAGAATATTAGAAACCATGACCATGGGGCTTTGTTTACTGCTTTGCTGAATGACTACCATGTGTGGTCTCTTTGTTTACTACTTAACTTAGTCATTCCCTTGTGTGGTCCTTTTGCTTACTACTCTGCTTAATTACCGTCTTGTGTGATCGCCTTGTTCACTACTTCGCTTGATTACTTTGTCTTTGATCTAAGAGCTGACCATGTTTTTTTGGATGTACCTAGATGATATAAAAGCAGACTGGGAAAGAATAAAGCTGCTTCAGTCTCAGTACTGGCTGGAGTCATACTATAGTTTTGTCTAATTGTTTTTTTTTTTTTTTTTTTTTTTCATTTTCAATCCTCCCTCCCTCCCTTGAGACACTGTTGACTGACAGACCTGGCTTGGTCAGTGATGACGACCTTTATGGTCTACTGAACTAAAGAATGTTTCTGCTCACAGGAGGAAAAAACAAATCTGAAAATAAACGGGAACAAAAGCAATGTTAATAACTGTTAGTACATTAATATTATATTGTTAATAAATATAATTTTAACTCTATGCAACCTTAAATAGCTTTTACTCTTCTTCAATACTTCCAGCTAAAAATTGTCATGGGTGAACATTTCTATCCTTGGTGTCCACCTGTCAGCTTAAGCTCATGACTGTTTACCTCAGCCACACCATCCAGCAGCCGTCCTAACACCTCTCGTCTCTTCAGCTTGGCCCGCTCCATGATCTCCAGCTTGACAATCACAGCGTCAATCTTGGACACAATGCTGCCAATGGAGTGCTCCATGCGGTCCACTCGCCTCACCAGTCTGCAGGGGACAACAGTGAGCAGAGCCTGTGACAGTCTCTGTCTCCCCAGCCCACCCGGTTTTTCCAATGGGGATGCCACCATAGTTCTTCTTCTTCTTTTTTTTTTTGGTTTTTCGAGACAGGGTTTCTCTGTGCAGCCCTGGCTGTCTTAGAACTCACTCTGTAGATCAGAATGACCTTGAACTCAAGAAATCCGCCTGCCTCTGCCTCCCAAGCACTGGGATCAAAGGCATGCACCACCACTGCCTGACCATAGTTCCTTCTTAACCAACAGGCTAACCCAAAACACTCTCTATGTGTTCACAAGACTTATTCACAAACTGTTATAGGCAGGAGCAATGACCTCCATTCTTCTTGCCAATAAAATTGTGTCAAAGGCTTTAAAAAAAAAATCTATGCCCACCCTTTAGTCACAAGCACTGTTTTTAGGAAGAGTTCTAGAGGAAATTTCATGATGTAATTTTGTGCTACAAACACAGTCACATATACAGAGTTGCTTTTTTAATACTGCAACACTGGACAGTAGCTACGCTAAACACCCAGTGGGAACTCATGTAAATAAATTATAGCTCATCTCTACAACACAAATTATACTGTGTCACAATGTTTCATGAAATGGAATCATAAATAAATAAACATGTTAGTAGTGTGCTGTTTTATCATCTCACCATTTTGAATACAAATATTTAACTTCCTTAAACATGTCAAATGGCAATGATTTGAGTTCTCCCTCCAAGGTTCCTCTCTCCGTGATCCTAGTGGTTGAAGGGAGCTGCTGAATATGCTGGACCAGTATTCAGCCGCTGGCTGCATGCCCTGGAGACAATGCTCAGTTCTCAAGCAACAGTATAAGGATTCCTGTTCAAAACTACTTTTGTATTATTATTTTTTAAACTGCCTCCTCTGCCTCTTTTTCATTATGGACCGCACAATTTTAGGATTTTTTAAAAAAGATTTATTTATTTATGTATTTATTTATTTCATGTATGTGAGTACAACACTGTTGCTGTCTTCAGACACACCAGAAGAGGACATCGGATCCCATTACAGATGGTTATGAGCCACCATGCAGTTGCTGGGAATTGAACTCAGGACCTCTTCCAGAGCAGACAGTGCTCTTAACCGCTGAGCCATCTCTCCAGTCCCCTCAAAACTACTCTTAAAACCTCAATCCTTTTAAAGGTATAGAAATTTTCTTATGATCACATGACAGATAAAAATCATTTATCAAAAAGACAAGTAAAGAAAAGAAAGAACTTGTGGCATTTAAAAATGCTTGCTTATTTCTTCAAGTAATGTTTAACAGGTTTGCTAAGAAATACTGCAAATTCGAGACACTCATAAAACTGCAAGTAGAATAAACTCAGGGATGCACATCTGGATACACAGTGAAGGTGTACAAAGAGAAAAGCAGAAAAAAGTGAAAGCACCAAGAAAACACTGATCTACAATGTTCAAAGAATCACATTGAGCTACATTCTAATCAAATACAACAAAGGAAATGAGAAGGAAATAAAATATGCTCAAGTAAAGAAAACTGGAGAGAATTCACTGCTGGAGACATCCTTTATAGGAAAAATTTCAGACCAAAAGCATAATTACATTCATCAGAATGCTGATTTTTTTTTTCAGAATGCTGATTTTTTTCAGCATGCTGATTTTTAAAAATGAACACCAATAAAGGTAACCATGTGAGTACAAAATAAATACAATATACTTATTTCTTCCTTCACAGTTAAGAAGCAACTGTGTAAGACTTGTACGTAATAAGATTGTTGGACCTGTAACAGAAATGTAATATATTTGACAACTCCTCAGTGAAGGAGGTGGGTGAGAGCTAAGTTTTATTGGGGGAAGCAAATTATATTGAATGGTAACCTGAATCCAGAAGACAAACTTGAAGACAGTGATGGTTAAAAGAGCATAACATATACACAGATATACATATCTATCAACAGAAAGTACAAAAGGAGGAGAGAAAACATAATCAGGATTAATATTTCTTTATCTTACAAGATTAAGTACAAATGACCCCAGAAAGCAGATATAAGTGCAAAGTTATCAATAATGACAAACTCTGAATAGTGAAACAATCTAATCAAAACTCAGCAATCTCCAAAGGAGATCCAACTCTATGATGCCCACATAGCTTAGTCTTTAATTACAGTTATTTACTGTGTGCGTGCACATGCTGTGGAGCATGGGTGGAGATCAAAGGACAAGCTATGGCCACTGGGCTCTCTCCTTCCACCATGGGATCCCTGAGGCTCAAACTCAGGTCTTCAGCATCTCTAATCACTGAGCCACCTCACCTACATGACACATATCTTACAATCAAAGATGCAAGATGTTGAAAATAAAGGGTCATAGTGTTAATATCATGCAAACTGCAATGGTAAGGAATGGTAAGGAATGGAGTGGTTATATGAGACAAAAATGTATTTTTTAAAAAAATCTCATACTGACAGGAGGCCTAATCTATTAAAGACTTACTCATTACAAACATGTATGCAACTGACAGCTTCAAATCACACTAAGCAGAACTTTCTCGAATTAACGGCACAAATTAATAACTTAATAGATATGTTACCTCACTTTCAAAAGCCAGATAGAAGTAAACAGGCATAAAATCAACACAGAAACAGGAGATGAGAAACTGACAGGCACCTACAGAACAGTGAGCGGCAGCAGAATGAACATTCTCCTCACTACAGGAACAGTGAGTGGCAGCAGAATGAACATTCTCCTCAATGGCATAGCCTGTGTTAGGCTGTAAGACATGTAAACACACTGACACACACGTAAATGGTTACAAGGGCGCTGAGATCTGTTAAGACAGTTCTGGCTGGACGGAATGTGGAGGAAGGTAACATTTCCTCTGCTTCCCTAACTTCTGATCATGGAGATCACTTTAAAAAGGAAAGATACAATAGAACTTATTTGAAAGAAATGACATTAGTCATGAAGAGAAGTAACTGTCTAACTGTCTAACATCAAGAGAAGCTGTATCATCTCATTCTGATCCCAGCCAGCACAAACCTGGGGAAAACTTTGGTACTTACACTTGGTACTTACACTTGGTACTTACACTTGGTACTTACACTTGGTACTTACACTTGGAACTCTTCATAGGAAACCCCACTGGAGATGCTTCCCCTCCTCCTGGAGCTATGGCCACTGTCTTCGTCATCCTCCTCCTCAGAGTCATCCAGGCTTCTGGGGAAACTTCTGCTGCTCATCGGACGTGCTAAAGAGCTGTGTTCCAAGTCTAGGTCCTCCTGAAGAATATGGGGCCTTCCAGTGAGGGGCCAATAGACCAAGACTTCGCAAAAATGTTTACCAAAGTCTTGGGCAAGCAGAAAATGGGGTGCTCCTCATCAGGGCTGTACATTTTTTTATTTCATGACTCGACAACATTTTATATTAATTGACAACATTATAACTTGTACGAGTAAGCCAGGTGAATAAATAGACTACTAATGTGTGCACCGAGGGTGTCGGGGAGAGAAGAGGAGAAAGGACTAATTAATATATAGAGATGCTGAGTCCAGTCATCCCCTAAACTGCTTACCCTCTCTTTCTCCAAGTCATCTCTCATCTGTTGATGCTCACGCTCAGTCAGTTCCTGGTCGCCGTCCTGGTCATATTTAGTGAATATGGCCTCAATCTCTGCATCTGTATGGCCCTTCCTGAAAGTATTGAGAGAACTGAAGTGAGTTTATTCTGCACATGGTCCAGCCCTAACACTGAAACATCAGAATGCAGGAGGGAGACATATAGCATGTTCTAGGAAAATATCTGCTTCCCCGAATGAAGAGCGTTTTTTTTACCAGTACTTGGGGCTGAATCACCCGCTCATCGCCAAGAACTCGAACAAGGCCCTCACCCTTTCAGGTCTTGCCGAAGCTCATCGAAGTTTAGCTTGCCACCGCCTTGCCGGAGACTCTCTGAAATGGCATCTACGGTGTTTCTTTTAAGTTTTAGTTTGACCAGTGCTTTTTGGCATCCCTATTGGAAAAAGAGAAAGAAAAGAAAAACAAACGACATGGTTTTGTTTATTCCCCTTTTGAATTTTGTCTTTCAGTTACAGTGGAACTATCGAAAGTTCGATGCTTAGCAGACGACTGCTATTCAAGAAAAATGTGCTGGTGAAAGTAAGGGGTGTAATCTCAGTCTTTGATAACCCTGAAGGAAATGTTCAATGAGTCAGGGACCAAGAACCTCTTCTATACACTTACATATGTATATGTTTATATTAGAAATATAAAGAGATAAGTCTGTCTCTCTGTAGTCCTCTCTGTGCTCCCTGTTACCCACTATGCATGCATGCCATAGCTGTGTGCTCCCCAGAACACACAGAAAAGTGTAGCAGGAATGGCTTGTTTATTTTTTGTATAATAGTAGGGACTTTTGATATAGGTAAAAACATTTCTTTTTTTTTTTTTTTTTTT
>NC_034602.1:92671385-92715692 GCF_900095145.1 Mus pahari | reverse complement strand
CCGCCTGCCTCTGCCTCCCAAGTGCTGGGATTAAAGGCATGTACCACCACTGCCTGGCGGTAAAAAACATTTCTTAAAGACAGTGAAATAAGGCTGAGTACTTTCAAGAAATTAGAGGCAAGCCTAAGGCAATTCGTCACTGGTAGAGTAACTGCCAGGCACTGGGAGTGCAGGTCTCATGCTTAGCTGAAGTGTAGCAGAGACATTTTGCTTTGCATGATAAGCAGGGCTATCAGGCTGAAATTGTGCACAGTGAATGGAATAATCACAGGGTAAATTAATTGTTTCATGGTCTTTAATTCCCTAATTAAAACATTTAAACATGCCCCTGGTATGAATTATACATTCACAGAAACATAAAATCAAGCCCAATATTTACTGAGTGCACAGAAACTTAAACCATGAAGAGCTCTGAAGAGGAAAATGTTGAACTTCTTTATAACATTACCAGAATTTCGAACACGGCTTATCTTCTATGATGCTGTCACCTCCTCGCCTAAATGAGAGCTGAACAAACTTGCTATATGTTGGTGAATTATCATACCCTCCCTACGGAAAGATCAGCTCCTAACATTTTTCTCATTTCTTATTGAAAGATATTTCCTCTGTTTGAATGAGAATGGCCTCCATTGTATCATATATTTAAACACTTGGTCCACAGTTGGTGAGGACTTTTACCTCACTATCAGGTATGGCCTTGTTGGTGTATCTCTAGGGGTAGATAGACCTACAAAAGCTCACACAGTTAGTTTTCAGTCTCTCTTCTACTCTCTGATAAGATATAAGCTCTCAGCTCCAGTGTCATGGCTGCCATCTGCTGCCATCCGCTGTCTGCTGTCTGCTGCCATACTTCCCACAGTGATGATCATGGACTCACCCAGGGAAACTGTAAGCAAGCCCCAATTAAATGCTTTTCTGATAAGTTTCTTTGGTCACACTGTCTCTTTGCAGCAATGGAACAGTAACTGAGGGACCCCTCCGGACTTAACATGAAATTTATTTGCAAACATAATTCTCTCTCCAACATGTTTTCATCATAATGTGCATTATTTATTTTGCGATACACCGATCTTCACTAAGTTGTTTTAGCTGTTTTCCTGAATCCATCAAACAGAGGCTGTGACTGCCTTCCCACAATGAGGTGTTTCTTCTACCAATCCATTTCCTTTATGTCCTTGTTTCTCTGCTCTTCTGCTCTGTGTTTATCTCTACTGGCCCATTCTCTTTATTTCAGCCAAGCTTTTACTCTTCTGCCTTAAAAAATATTATTGAGCTGGGCAGTGGTGGCACACGTCTTTAATCCCAGCACTTGGGAGGCAGAGGCGGATTTCTGAGTTCGAGGCCAGCCTGGTCTACAGAGTGAGTTCCAGGACAGCCAGGGCTACACAGAGAAACCCTGTCTCGAAAAACCAAAAAGAAAAAAAAAAAAAGGTGTCGAAAAATTACATATATTATTTTTCTTTTTTTTTCTTTTTTTTGGTTTTTCGAGACAGGGTTTCTCTGGGTAGTCCTGGCTGTCCTGGAACTCACTCTGTAGACCAAGCTGGCCTCGAACTCAGAAATCCACCTGCCTCTGCCTCCCAAGTGCTGGGATTAAAGGCATGCGCCACCACACCCGGCTATTATTTTTCTTTATAGCTTTTTTACTCTTCTACCTCAAAAAAAGTATTATTTTATTTTTGTGTATGTATGTGCATGTGGGTGCCCATAGATGCTAGAAGAGGGTCTCGAAATCCCAGAGCTGGAATTACAATCAGTTCTGAGCATCCATTGAAGGTCTGGGAACCAAACCCAAATGCTCTGGAAAAGCATCGAGTGCCCATAACCACTGAGCCACTTCTCGAGCTCCCCTATTCATTAAAGCACACATTACATGGATTATCAGGGGAGGCAAGAGAGCAACACTATGTGCTTGGTGGTATACGAACTGAAGAAGGGATGTTGAATGACCAAACAGCAAAAGAACGAAGGGTCACACAGACCCTGGCCATTGAGTAAGATATGCATGTTACTTAAGTGGTAATCTGTAGACTACACAGATAACAGTGGAGTTTGTACTTGGCGCTGTTGCCCACAATATTTTATGACAAAACAAATTTGAACCCTGTTGTTGAAGACTTGATGTTATATAAAATAGCGTAATAACTGAATTTTGTAAATATCAAAATCCTGCTATGTGAAGTGCTTATGTACACAGTACAAAGTAGTGAAACCCTGCCAATTGTGGCACCGAATCGAAGATGACAAGAATCCAAGGTTCTACCAAGGGACTAAAACAAAATCCACAGGCAAGGGGGCTTAGGTGTGAGTGTGGAAGTGGTAAAGGAGCTAACTATCCCACCTCCCACAATGAGGGGGACACCCTGCAGACTTGCATTACTTATTTATTTTTATGGTAGTTTTAGCCTGTAAGCCAAGTGATGCCACAGTGAGGAAAGCCAAGCACCTTTCTGCCCTGCCCTTCCAGCTCACAATAGTGATGACGCGCTTGGGGAAGGTGGGTGACATTCTTAGGCCCCCCCCAACTGTGGCCTTGATCCAGAAGCTCCCTACAGCTGTCACAGAGATGACTGAAGCAGAAGAGCTGGTAACAGATGTGAGACCCTTACAGTGTGTTGTGAACGTAGGACCCCAGAACACTGAGTAAGTAAGAACCAAAAAGCTTATTCTAGAATCGAATTCAGACTGTAAAAGAACCCTCAGAATTTAGGGCCTAGCCTACGTATTAAGCTTCCCACCAAAGAAAGCATTTCAATTATTTCTGAAATAAAGCAACCTACCTATTACTTCAAATAATTTCAATAAATCAACGTTGATTTGGTGAACTGATTAAAATATATTAAAATTATATACAGACACACACACACATGAGCACACGCACATAAAACTATGGGAATTAGCTTACCTTTCTGATAAGGTCTGAGAGTTCCATTTCTGCTTTCTGCTGGGCCAGATCGGATTTCACTTCAGAGTACGAATCATTGATGATCGCCAGGAACATATTCTGTTTATAAATCAAAGGGTAAAATTCAAATATATTTGAAAGCAATATAATAATTGAGACATGCTTTTTGTTCACCTTTTTATCCAATCTGAATAATTAGGAAGCCACTAATTAAGTTTTGCGTTCATATTCGTGGAAGCTATGTTTTCATCAGTATGTCATACCGAAGGAAGTTTCACTTAGGCATCTCCTGCATCTTAGTTTAGTCAGCTCAACAGAAACTAGAATCAGTTGGGGAGAGCGAACTTCAAATGATAAACTGGCTTTATCAGATTAGCCTGTAGCAACTCTGTTGGGCACTTTCTTGATTGATGATTGGTTGGAGAGGGTCCAGCCCACTGTGGGCGGTACCTCCCTTGGGCGCTTGGTCCTGGGTTGATCGAAGGAAAGAGCAAGCAAACAACAAAACCCAGGAAGGAAAGAAGAAAACCAACGGAACCCCACAGTTCTGTCTACCGTTTGTAATACGGAGCTGGGCTCAACAGCATCCAACATGTTAAAGCAACTTCAACTGCAGTCGTCACATCAGACATTCCAACCCAACCCTCATACCACAAGGAAATGAAAGATCGCTTGTCAAGTCAGCTGAACCTCGCTCATACCTATGTCACCTTGAAGTACAACTTCCAGAATTATAGAAAACCCAGTAAGAAAAGCCTAAAATGTGGAACTCTTGGGAAACCTGTTCTCACCCTTCAAGTGCATACTCTCCCTTTGTGAGCTTCCGCACAGTTCTTGTCCTGCCTTGTAACTCTTCATAGAGACAAGAGCCAGGAGTACGAGGCAGCCTTCTGTCCGCTTCTGTCCTGAGGCTCTTCCAGCAAACATGGCCCTGCCCACAGTGCTGTCTGTCCTGTGTGTATGCATTGTGGTGAGTGCACATGTGTGCCTGTGTGCAAGATTAAGTGCACATGGAGAGGCCAGAGCAAGCCTTTTCTATTGTCTCCCTCTTATTACCTTGAGACAGGCTCTCTCACTAAACCTGAAGCTCATTTATTGGCTAGGTTGGCTGACCAACAAGATCCAGTAAATCCACTTGCCCACACCTCTGTCCCGGTGCTGGGCAGGTGCCGGGTGTTATACAGACATAGCCAACCATTCTTGTCATTTTACTTGACTGCTGGAGATTCAAACACAGGTGCTCACACACACAGAGCGATCATTCTTCCCCAGTAAGCCATCTCCCAAGACCTCATTTGACTTTTTTTTTTTTTTTTTAAAGATTTATTTATTTATTATATGTAAGTACACTGTAGCTGTCTTCAGACACTCCAGAAGAGGGCATCAGATCTTGTTACGGATGGTTGTGAGCCACCATGTGGTTGCTGGGATTTGAACTCTGGACCTTCGGAAGAGCAGTCAGTGCTCTTAACCGCTGAGCCATCTCTCCAGCCCCTCATTTGACTTTTTAAAAATATAATTATCTCTATTTTTTGAGATTATAGTATAATACAAGCATCTTTTCTTTCTTTTTTCTTTCTTTTTTTTTTAAACAGTGCTTTCCCTATATGTGTATCAGGCTGGTCTCACACTCACAAAAACCTACTGGCACAGCCTCAGAAGTGCTGGGATTGTCTGACCCACTTGTTTTCAAAATTTGTTTCGCATTTATTTTCTTTGTGTGTGTGTGGGGGGGGCTGTGTGCTCATCCCTGCATGTGTGTGTGTGTATTGCTCACCCCTGCAGGTATGTGTGGTGCTCACCCCTGCAGATATGTATGTGTGGAGCTCACCCCTGCAGATATGTATGTGTGAAACTCATCCTGGCAACCATAGGATGCCTTCCCCACTCACTTCTACCTCCACCTTATGTACCAATACAGGGTCTTTCACTTGAACCCAGAGCTCCCTCATTTGGCTAGTTTAGCTAGCCAGTTTGTTCAGGGATTCTGCCTGCCTCTATCTCATGAGCCCTGGGATTATAGGCTGGCTGCCTTGACTGAGCCACATTTACATGGAGTCTGAGAATGCACACTTGAGCTCTCAGACTTGAACAGCAAGCGCTTTACTCAGAAAGCCACCTCTGTAACCCCTAGCTTTGCATTTATAAATGGGAAAGGTAACAGGACCTCCCTTAAACACTGTGCATGCAGGTTAAGGGGAAAATTGATGCTGTGCTCAGTCAGGTCCTAGTACGTGGCAGGTTCTAATTGCTCATCATCACAGCTGCTGTCGTTTACAAATGCCTGACATTCCCTTCCCCAGTGGCAATGGATATTTCCATCTGTTTGCAACACCTTCTCAGAGCACTGCAGTTAGTAAGTCAGATCAGCTTTCTGTGTGCTGTCTGTACCTGATAACGGTGGTTAGCTAACAGAGGTACATTCAACTCTGCCTGCTATCCCCACGAGTCCATGAAACCAGAGAAAGTCCAAGCCCGATCCCTCATTTCATGGCTCCCTCTACTGTGTAACACATCACCAAATGCATAAACACTATAATCTATACTATATATTATGTAAAATATCTGTGTAAGTATAGGCTTTGGTAATATTTAACAAGTAACTCATGAATGAAAATTAAGACTGTCATTTTATTGGTGAATTATAAATCTCTATAAATTAAGGAAGACTATTATTTAAGATTGGATATCACAAATTAAAACAACATAAACTATATATAAACCCTCAGGTGTATGCTCCACTACACATAAACCCTCAGGTGTGTGCTCCACTACACATAAACACTTGGGTATGTGCTCCATTACACATAAACGCTTAGTGTGCACTCCTCTATACATAAATCCTCAGGCCTGTGCTCTACTACACATGAATTAAAGTGTGGATTCTATGAGATTTCCAAGAACACATAGACAGTGGCAGATATAACTTTTTAAAGGCAATCTCAGACACACGAACTGAGAATTCTCTCCTGCTCTTGTGTCTGACTTAACGAGAGGACTCTATATAACCTCGGTGCTAGGTTGGCTTTGGCTAGTGCAGCACAGTGATCCTGTCCTATTTGAGCTTTTCAAACCATCCCTGTGCGTCCTCACAGGTGGTGGAGGTCAACTGAAGAGTGTGCTGCAGGACACACTTCATGCTTTAGAAATCCTGGCAGACAGCCAGGTGCTGCAGAACCCACAGTCAGAGGGCATCAAAGCCTTGACAACCCCTCCTTTCCCTTAATCCATGACAGGAAGGGGTCAGTTGATGAGGTAAATTAACACCCAGCCACTGTACTGGCCAAAAAGGCAGGGTGTGAATGAATAGACTTGCAGAGTTGCACTGCCCCTTGCATCCCAGCAGTGGCTAACCGGATACTTTGTGAGTATCATCTGCCAAAACAGGGACCCATGGCTGGACCTTGAAAATGTGACCCTGAGTGACTGAAATTGCTGCTCAGACTTTCAGAAAGGAAAATCTGAAAGGATAATAGCATTTGGATGAAATATGCCTTCTCCCAAGTTAAGCTAACTTTGCTACACACATTCTCAGTGGACAAGTAGAATGCAAAGATGTCACGAAAAGAACGACTCAAACAAATCTTACTAACATAAAGCTAATGGTAACAGTTGTTCCAAATCAAGAGACTCGAAGGTATTTTAAAGCACATTTGGAGAGCAATTTCTAATGACTGTTAGGTTTACTTTTAAGTTTAGTACATGCTGGGTTTTTGTAGGTAGTGCGCAGGCCTGAGGTCCATGAAAAAGTTGAAATAGTATCTTAATCTTGACACCTGATAATTCACCCAACCACAACTCCTGATGTCCTATTTCTAAGTTGCTTTGTTAGTTCCCATTTTATCAAAGAAAAGAAAGAAATGCAAACTCATATCAGCAAGACACTGAGAAGGCAAAAAGTGCCACCATGCTGCGGAAGGGGGTGGTACTTACCACTGAAGTAAACTGCCATGTTCGGAACTTGATAAATTTGTACATTTTATAATTATTTTTACAATCATTAGATACATGTATATAGGTAATGGAAAGACTATGGGGAAAAGAAACTATCTTAAGACTGTAAAACAATGGAAAAAAAGTTTTCTAGAATTAACATTTTTTTTCTGTTTTTCATAGGTTAATTTGAAGTGATAGGTGATCAAGCATGAGAGAAGAGAGAAGGTGGTGGTGACTTAGGAGAATAAAGTTTAAATCACCTCACTGTAAAAAAAAAAAAAAAATTATACATACCAAAAGAATGAAGAACATAAAGAACACAAATGTAGTAAAATAAAGTGGCCCCAAAACTCGGTTAGCTTCCTCGATCTCTGCGAAGTTGATATCACCCAAAATGATGCGGAACTGGGTGAGGCTAGGGAAAGAAAACAGAACACAGTCCAAAGGCAAACAGTGTCCGCGGTGGACATGCGCTTCATATGCTGGCATAGTGGGGAAATCTGAGAGAGCCAGCCAAGAGTTAAAACCGCCGACCTCTTTGGGGAAATCTTATTACTTGTACTGTCAACTGATGATGCTTTCCAGAATGATAACGGCTTCATATCATAGATACCATTTCTAATTAACAGTAAACCTTACTGCTAGATGGTCTGTACAGCAAGAAGACATGATCTGGGTAAATAGCAACACAGAGTCTTCCTAACAGTCACGCTTGGTCTGAAGTTGAAACATCTTTAAACAATAGCAATGATAACAAAAAGGTACACTGAAAGATGGCCAAAATAGTAGGGTTCAAAGGGCCAGCACCCTCAGTCACTTAACATGAGGCCCCAGTGGCTAGACCTAGCCGTTGGCAGTGACATCACTTCCTTTCCTGGCTTTCATCAATAAGCAAGAGTGACTGGGAATCCCTGTCCACAAAGCTGCATTAACTTCCATTATGATCTTCTCTTTCCCCAATCATCTGGTCACTTCTTTGTGAATGGCACAGAACTGTAATTCAGGATATAGTAGCTTCGTTTTGTTTTTGGTATATTTGGGAACACTGGAGAAAAATGAAGATTTGTGAACTGGTTTTAGTTTCTTCTACAATATTAGAAATAGGTTTTGTCTTCTAGAAGTGGAAACCTAAGATACAGGCAACAATATTCAACAGGAATGAAATGCAGGAAAATTGCTTCCTTTTGTCGGGGGTGAGGGGCAGGGGTAGGGAGGACAGGGGGTAGAACCCAGGGCTAAGCATCTGCTTATGTGTACTTCTTCCTGCAACTGGACATGTAAAACCCACCCGAGCTGGATGTGGCAAAGATCTTGATCTTTGGACTAGTGTTCCACTCTATTTCACTACTTAAACGCTGTTTCCCTAAAAGAACCAACATCTCAACACAGCTTGTTTTCTTTTGTAGGGAAATGTTTGTGGATGAAGTAATTGAACCTGCATTTTTAACATTTGTTTGTCAAACAGTGACAAGACTATCTTGCTGTAAAGAATAAGGTGGCATGTCAGATTAAACCTATTTTTAAGACGATTTTTAAAAAATTTACTATTGGACAATTTCATACATGTGCAGAAAAACCTTTTCTTCTTCACTTCACAGATACTTACATACATTCTTGGAAAGTACTGAAGTCATCGACCTGGGTGCCAAAGACAAGGTATGCCAGCTGTGCATATGCCAAGAAGATGATGGAGAACATGATAGTGAAGCCGAAGAGGTCTTTGGCACATCGAGACATGGTTGTGGAGAGCTGGCTCATGGTCCTATTAAAATTGATGAATTTGAAGAGCTGTAAGAGGGGACAAGGACAGTCGATGAGTGGATGACACAGTGTGGTCCACATAGACAATGGAATTCTTCTACCATAAGAGGGAGTGGGATTGGCTGCATGCTATGACAAGGACTTTGAAAACCAAGTGAAAGAAGCCAGATGCAAAGCCTCGAGCTTTGTATGACTCCATTTGTTTGAGGCACCCTGAAGAGTCAAATTTACTGGGACAGGAAATACAATGGAAAGTTGATGAGTCAGAATACAGCCTTTCCCGTTGGGATTACAAAGAATGTTTGGCAAGACACAGCAGTGACAGATACTATACTGTGCCGGGTGCTTCGTGCTTCTGCAATGTGCATGTGAACTAGTGAAAGTGGATCTGTGTAACTTATCACAGTGAAGAAGAGTAAGAGAGAAATGATTTACTTATACTTCTTGCCTCTTTCAAGTCTAGGAATATCTACCTTGTCATTCCAAAAGTATTTGTTGAGTACGTAGATCATGCTAGGTACCCTCAATAGTGAGCTAAGCAAAGCTTCTGCCCCCTATTTGCTCACATCTTATATCACATTTACAATATGGTAAAACATTGTTTTGTTTTTTTTGTTTGTTTGTTTGTTTTTTTCGAGACAGGGTTTCTCTGTATAGCTCTGGCTGCCCTGAAGCTCACTTTGTAGACCAGGCTGGCCTCGAACTCAGAAATCCGCCTGCCTCTGCCTCCCGAGTGCTGGGATTAAAAGCATGTGCCACCACACCCGGCAGTAAAACATGTTTAAATGTGACTGATAAATAAGTAATAATGTCCCCAAGAGGATTAAGCTAAAATGGGATTGGGGAAAAACACTAGCAAAAAATAAAGTCAGAAAATACTGAGTGTGCATCTTCATTATGTGCCAATGAAGGTATAACTACAGGAAACTGCCTTGAATTTTCAGTGACTTTAATCCTGGTATTTTTACCCCCCTGACACCAGCCAGACAGGGAGCCAGCTGAGTCTGCCTGTGAAGTCCACTGAGCAGGTGGACAAGGATCTAAGTCCAGCAGCTAAGACTCTAGCTGACAGCTTAGGTGCCGGTACAATGTATGCAGACCAATGGCTGTGTTCAGAGCACACGGGAGGATCAGGCATAGCTCCTGCCTGGAAGAAGCCAAAGGTCATGTTTTGGGAGGCAAAGCAATAAATAAACTACAACAACTCATGCTACACATTAAGAAAGAACTCTCTAGAATCTTTCTTAGTGGTCTTTTACAAACTGTTTAATTTCTATATTGTTATGATCAATATTACTTATTAATGAAACCCCCTTTTTTTAAAGGATTTATTTGTTATTTTATGTATATGAGTACCCTGTCACTGTCTTCAGACACACCAGAAGAGGGCTCAGATGCCCACTACAGATGGTTGTGAGCCACCATGCAGCTGCTGGGAATTGAACTCAGGACCTCTGGAAGAGCAGTAAGAGCTCTTAACTGCTAAACCATCTCTCCAGCCTGGAACTCCTATTTTTAATTTACTCATTCATTCTTTAGATCTGGGACAGAACCCATTGCTTCACAGGTTCCAACCAGGCAAGGCCTCTGCCACTGAGCGACTCCACTAACTCCAACTCCTACTAATTTTATGATAAAGTTTGGTGTTGGTGATGGACTCTCTTGAACGAGCAACAAATGACTGAGAATATAAAGAACATAATGTGGGTCCATGCTTTCGGGGGCCTTCCGGTGTCAACACGTAAGCCGTTGGGTAATAGCCTTCTCTGAAAGCTGCTTTTGAGAGCTTGCTGTGGTGGTCCTAATATGGTCGCCATTAGCAACACACAGATAGAACATGACTGTTGGGGTGGAGGAAGTGAAGTTTTAGTTACGTTAAACCTCATTTAAATGTACACTGTACATGGAACCAGGAGATGGCTATGTTTGCACAGCTCAACCACTGGACCTGAGTTGTCAGCTGCATCACAAAGACTGAGCTTTTCTGTACCTCCAGAATTCCGGATCACTGTCCTGAGATGGCCCGGGGTCTACGCAGGGAATGAGTGGGAAAGAATCCAATCAGATGAGCTTCTGATGCTGCCAAGGCAGGGCACGGTGGGGCGGGGCTTCCTCTGGCCTCTCAGGAAGAGGCGGGCCTTTTATTAAGTGCTTCCGTTCCCGCTCCCTCTCCCTCTCTCTCTCCCCCCTCTTTTGCAGCCCAATGTTTTTATAAGTTCCTTTCCCTAACCCACATCTTGTTAAATGCTGACCCTCTGGGGCCCCAGATCTATAGGACATGACACTTTACTATGTTTTAAACAAAATGCACTGGGTCAGATCTGACAAGAATATGGAAGGCAAATCGTTCCATCCATAGTGACAGGGAGATTCACAGAAGCCGTCATCTACATGACTGTAAACTATGCAGCAACCTCATCTGGCCATTTCAATCAGCCGAAAAAGGCAAATCTATGTCTTCCAATGATCTATGTGATTCTTCATCATCATCATCATCATCATCATCAATCATCATCATCTATGCATATATATATATATATATATATATATATATATATATATGAAGAGTGTGACATAAGTTACCTTAATCCAGACCAAAAATATCATGACAGCAGCTATATTGTTGAACTGTATTTGCCAGTATGCCACATGCTCAAAGTTGGGGAAAGAATTTTGATCTTCGAGAAACTGTAGTAGCCCCTCTGCATTTGACGTTCGGTAAATGTTAATCACCATAGCTACTACGGATAACTGGAAGACAAAAGAGTTATACTTATCACTTTAGAAAGAGACAATCTACTTTAAAATGCCTATTTTTAATCTATTGATTAGAGGACTGACCATATTACTGAGCCAACAGCAGCAGCTATTAGCCATCAGCTCTAAATGTGCAAACAACCTGCAGCCAACATTTCCTTAGGAACAGAAATCAACCGAGTACACGTACACAGCTGTACACACAGACTACATAGAGGAGATTACAGAAAACCAAGCTGACATTCAGACAGGAAGGTCTTCTGCCCAGCTGCCTATCACTGCTGAAGAGCCAGACACTCTTGGTTTTCACGCAGGTATGCTTCCTGAATACCCTCCTGCTGTAGTTCAAATTCTCCTTTCTCTCTTAGATGCTCTAAGTTATCTGGTACTGAGACTTGGTTGAAAGGGGCGAGTTAGTCAGCAAATCCAACGATAATCTTTTATCCAAATCCCAGATTATTATTCAGTCAAGATGTTTAAATACAAAAACAAACAAAAAACCCAAAACACCACCAACAAAAGTCTGTATCACTTTCCTGTCTTCTTCCAAAATAGGGAATGAGAAGGAAAAGAGAGTTTTTGAGGATACGTGTGTTGTTAAATCACTCCGAATTTTTCTTTGTAGTTTTCATTTCTATCTACAAAAGCCCTTCATCCCCAACCAGAACACAAGCTTTAGGAGGGCAGATGGTTGGGCTGCCCTCTGAGTCCCTGCATCTCTAAGGCCTTGAGCACAGCCAGGCACCTGGTAGGGTAGCTTTGTTGAATAAATGACTTATTTTCACCAGGGAAGCTAAGCTATTATCATTATTTAAATTTAGACTTTTAAAGTATTTCTTTCAGTAATTCTAAAATTTAACTGGCTAGGACAAACGGCTAGCTGCTGACACAAGATGGAGTCTTCAGTGTATTTGCTAGAGTAAAAAAACAGGAAGACACAGGGAACAATTGCAAAGGGACTTTTGAGATGCTGGGCTCTAGGTGAACTTAAATTTCAGCTGGATGAAACAAAAGCCCTCTTTGCCCTCTTTCAGAGGGAGCAGGTGCAGCAGAGGGACGGCCTTCCTTCTCTTTAGGCAGAAAATGCTTCAAAGGAGACATGGGATGATCTGGATTGAGTCATGGCAGCACTAAGGTTAATCCAAAGTTACCAGCTACAGAAAGTAAGTCTTCAGAGGGATGCCGGCAAACCCTTGTGGCTATGGGACCAAAAGACCAGCCTCAACTCTATACCAGCAACCACTAGTCCAGGATCTTCAAAGTGGACAAAGTTCACCGGTGTGTGAGGAGAAAACCTAACTGTGTTTGTGTGTGTGTGTGTGTGTGTGTGTGTGTGTGTGTGTCTGAGTGGTTAGAAAGCATGTTAATGTTTAAATGGACAATAAGCAAATGTGTCTGATATGAAATATAAACACGAACTACTGCATTATAATATTATATACGCTTTTCTTGATAGACTTTAAAAGTATTTGTGTAACATGTAGTACACTTGTTTACAGTTTCATGTAGTAAGTAGAAATATACTCAAATGTTAAAAACTAGAATTCTACTAATTTGTATCTTTTTAATTCTATGCAGGTCATTGTTTTTATAGCTATACCCGTTATACCTACACATGCACCACAAATGATGAATCCATTCAATAAATTAGGATACACAGTTAACTTATTCATTGATCAGCATTCAAGATTTAAAATGTTTAGTGCTGACTCGTTTTGGTAACATGGACATTATTTGGTGAAGGAACATCTGTTATTAATTGCCATTTAGTATATATATATATATATATATATATATATATATATATATCAAAAAGTAGCTTTGTATCTTCCACACTTGTCTCTCTTGTTTGCCTTAGTACTAATTGTCTTTGTAACATTGCTTGGTATTAATAAGACTTTAGTGCTGAGTGGTTCAAGTAGTTACCTTGACTTGTATGAACTGTGTGATGCTACAAGAACACAGGAAGGGTGGCAGGCACCAGCATCTGGTGGGTTGCAGACTGAAAATCCTGAGGGGACTTTTATGTCAAGTGGGAGCAGTTTCTGAAGTGCACATGTGCATGCCTCAGTTAAGGGGGGGGGGTGGCAAAGCCAATGAGAGTCAGCATAAGGATTTAGCACGCGTTCTTCTATGAGAAGCACTTGGAAATGTGTGATGCGCACACTGGGTTCTACTGTCAAAGCCATTTTACTACTATTGTGATCATTGCTGCTAGTACCAGTGCTGCCATGTGGTCTATGTTCTCATGGTTCCTCCCCACGTCTTAAGTACTTGTTCTTTTACACTTGAATAACATGTTCTGTAACACTTATATAGATTTGATATATGCTTCACAAATGCCAAGTAATTTTTGAATTTGGAACAAGGAAAAGAAAACTAGCAGGAAGAAGCTGAGAGGAGAGAGAGCTCATTGGTGAGTGCAGTTCTCAAAGGAGTCCAGAGAGCCTCCCTGCATTTGGAGACAGCAGGACACATGGACATGCAAGACATGGGGCAACAGCTATGTAATAGAATCCTTAAACACATGACAATTATGCACAATGTCATGAACCTAAAGATGCAAGAAGACAGAAGAACTACTGAAGAAGGAAAAGCTTAGAAAATTCATTTTTACACCAAGGACTTTGAAAAGAAGTAGTGGATGTGCCTTATGGATACGGTTTAAATTTTGTTCCCTCTGGACTGTGTGATATAGGAGTTCTAAACTACAGGAGGTTTTCTATATTATACAAAAAATTTTAGGCTGTTTATTCCTGTCATAATTTGACACTTAAAATATAAAATAATTTTCACTGGCAGAAAAGTATTATTACAAAAATAAACCTTCACATTTCATCCTACAAATCTTATATGCCATACTAAACATAGAAATTTTGGTATTTTTGTTACTTAATTACTATCTTGTTATAAAAACAAAGATGAGAATAAAGTAAGTAAATAACAAAAATAAAGTACTTAAAGTAAATTGAATTACTTATTTGTGTGGCTAAGTCAGAGCTCAATAAAAATATCAGAAATATAAACAAGTAGGTTCATATAAAATGAGGGGGAAAAAGTATAACACAAAAGTTAATATAAAAGAAAATTTTAGGATTCCTACTGGAAATATCAGTATCTCCAATACTGAAATTGAAAACTACTAATTAGCAAGCTCTTAGAATACAGAAAGGAAATGGGGGAGAAAGCAGGGAAGTTGGTGTTTTTCTCCAACCTACCACGACAATCACAACATCCAGACAATTCCAGAAACTCCTGAAATAGCTCAGTCTGTGAATCCGAATTTCCAATATCTCTTCCACCACATAGTAAAGGATAAAGAAACAAAAGATGATCTCACAGGCTGCCAGGAAGAAATCAAAGGTTGTGACATAGCGGATCAGTTTTACAGGCTGAAACTGCCAAGAGGGCACCACGCCACCCGTTGCTGGGAACTCCGCCAATAACCTACAATGCAAAGACAACAATTAGGTTAACATGCAAGACAGACTCAAGAAAGGAAGTTTGTCTGGTCAGTCCCTGCACTATGAGGTGAAGAACCAGTGCCTGGGGTTACCACAAGCTGGGGAATCCTGACCCTTGTTCCGTGTTCACAGGAGCATGTGCTTAGGAGCCAGACTTCTAGGCCTCCGATCCTGCAGGACACCTCCCACCCACCATCCCTTCCTTTCACTCTCCTGGTCTTCAAACTGCTAAACTAAGTGTGTGTGTGTGTGTTGTGTGTGCTTGTGTGTGTCTGTCTGTGTATGTTTGAGTGTGTATGTTTTTGGTGTGTCTGTCTCTATTTGTGTGTCTGTGTTCTGTGTATCTGTGTTGTTTGTGTGTGTCTCTGTCTCTGTGTGTATGTATGTGTGTGTGTGTGTGTATGTCTGTATGTGTATTTAACAAATAGCTCATCAACAAACCAGTCTTTGTAGACCCTCCATTAAATGTAAGCCATTCTGCTAGACACAGGAAGAAATTAGAGATACAGTAAGCCACACTGAAGCACATAGGGTCTAGATGAAAGCAGGGCATGTGTTTAGTAGCTCACTTCGCCCCCAGACCAGCTCATTCATTCAGACACAAAGTGACATCTAATTAGCTCTTCAGTTTGCTAGTTTCCTCCTCTTCCTAAGAGTGTGTCTCTCAGACACTCCATACCCACCTGCTGTCTGGAACAGGACTGTCAATGATTTATATTCACACATTTATCACTGGTTTTTACAGCATTCCTAACTGAACTGGGGACTTTTCTTGCCAAATTCCACTGTGCAGTTGTCACACTGAGAAAGTCCAGTGTTTCAAATAATAAAAACAACCTTCCATATAACTAAAGTGAGAGTCGATAACCCTGTAGTTTCAAAAGCCATCAGTCGTGTGTCTGGTATCGTGATGCTCTTCATTATGGGACGGTGGTCAAACCCAGAACCCAAGCTTCTAAGACACATACTGGATCTAGCAATGATTGAATCAAAGCCAGACTCTGGAAGATGGGAATTCCTCTTCACCAATTTGCTATCTGATGGCAAGCACCAGTGGTAGTCAGAAAGACACTAAAAGCACTGGACCCGTTTCGGCCTTTGTGAAACACGAGGTAAGCAAGTGGCCCCTGTGTGTCAGAGCATCTCTGTCCTGCTGAGGCCCTGCACTTGTTAACCACTCTGGGGAGCTTAGAAAGAAGTGGAGCAAAGGCCCTGATAGTGCCATCTTTGAATTCTAGGGAGAATATAGAAAAGCAAACACACAAACAAAACACTGGAGACATCCCGAAATTAAACATTTTCTAAACCGTCAGAGTTGCCTGCTGTACTGGCTGGTTTTGTGTGTCAACTTGACACAGCTGGAGTTATCACAGACAGAGAAAGGAGCCTCCCTTGAGGAAATGCCTCCATGAGATCCAGCTGTAAGGCATTTTCTCAAGTAGTGATCAAGTGGGGGAGGGCCCATGGTGGGTGGTGCCATCCCTGGACTGGTAGTCCTGGGTTCTGTAAGAAAGCAGGCTGAGCAAGCCAGGGGAAGCAAGCCAATAAGCAGCATCTCTCCATGGCCTCTGCATCAGCTCCTGCCTCCAAGATCCTATCCTGGGTGAGTTCCTGTCCTGATTTCCTTTGGTGATGAATAGCAATGTGGAAGTATAAGCTGATAAACCCTTTCCTCCCCAGCTTGCTTCTTAGCCATGATGTTTTGTGCAGGAATAGAAACCCTGACTAAGACACCTGCCTATTGGAATCCTCTTCTAATCACCACTGGGATCGTTACGGAAAGCTTAATGGCAGTTACAATAAACTCTCACTCCTTTCTAATGAGAGCCACTTGGTTTTAATGTGAAAATTATCATAAAACACTACTGTGTCTTTACTGCCTGAGGAAATGTATGTGCAGAGTCTCAGTGTGAGTGGTCTTGCGTGTTGCTGTTGTGGTATCTAGGGTGAACACCGACTAACTCTTACCTTGCTCAAGTCTTTTAAACTGCACTAACTGTTTAAAATAGACACGGTTTACGTCTTTTGCTTTTCATTGTCGAATGCAGGCCTTTTGAGTGCTTTGTTTAGTTTTCCGACATAACCAAACAGACTGAAATAGTCAGTGATGCCCATATGTCCAAGAGCACGGTGCTGAATACATGAGACGCCACGGCAGAATCTTTGCCCACAGTTTCCAACACTGGCCCTGGCAGTGATGTCACAGTCTATGGGGCAAACCTGGTGCGACTTTTCCGAGTCCTACCCACAGAAATGGAGACACTCGGGGTGAGGAGCCAAGGTTTGGTAGCCAGAGAACTTGGTGACAGAGGACGACCATTCGTCAACAAGCAAACTGAGGACGAAAGCATCCTGCATTCCTTTCACCCGACAGGGTCTAGGAACGGGATAAGTGTGACCAGAGCGAAGGTTCTTTCCGAGTCCTAAGGTGGCAGGCTCTTACATCCCTCCTCCAAATCTCCTCCTCCCCAGGCATGCAGCTCCTACCCACCCCTGGTCTCAGCCTTGATTCTTGGTCCCTCCTTCAGTCACCTGCATGGGCTAGTTTTCCTAACCCATCTCCAAAAATAGATGTGCAGATAACCACCCACAGATAGGAGGGCAGAGAGCCCATAATACACACCTGACCACACAGAACAGGTTAATGTTGGCGTTATACACCGAGAAGTCGATGAAAGCTGCCCGCGTGCCCCGGTCCAGCCAGAAGTTCCTCCTGAGGCCAGCAAGCTGGGCAGCTGTGTCCTCCCTGGTTCTGGACAGATCCAGGTAGTAACCTGCTCCACTGTATGACGCAATGATTCCCCAGTGACTGCTCCCATTCAGCTCCTTCTCACTTGAGTAGATCCACCTAATTGAAAATAAAAACGACAGGTAAAAGTCGTGAAAGGCTGGCCAGAGCCAGGAAGACGACTGGTGCCTGCCAGGATAAAATGGCGTGCTTGGAATAGTGCATCAAGTTGATTTTCTTAGTGAATCCTCACAGTCATTGGCCACAGTTGGGGAACGAGGACCCTGAGGCTTAGTAAGCTTGATTTGTGCCCAGTGTGGTTGAGCTTGAGTCTGGAACCCATGCTAGAGCCTATGCCACCACCTACCCTATCCTGTCTGGTGACTGATGAAATGTCTACATTCCACAAAAGCTGCAATGACAACTGTAAGCCAAGAGTGATTATCCACTCAGTTACTCAGTCTCCCCTTGTTTCCTATGATAGGAGATGACACCTGATTTAGAATGTTTGGGAAGGGGAAATGAGATGTATTTATGAATAGGGTGTGCTTGTGTGTCAGAGTTCATGTGTACGACACGCATAAGGGTACCACAGGGGTCAAAAGAGGGCATCCAATCATCCCCTGGCACTGGAGTTATAGGTGGTTGTGAGTCACGTGATAGGGTCCTGGGACCCAAGCCAGGGTCCTCTGTGAGAACAACGAGTGCTCCTAACCACTGAACCATCTCTTCAGCACCCCTAAATCTGCAAGTTAAACATTTACACCCCGAACAAAAAAATATTTGTAAGAACTACTGAGATAATTTATAGGACAATCTTATTTGTCCTATAAAAATAATACTGAATAATAAAACTTCTAGAGGCTTTTTCTTGGGCTATATGGTGAACAACTCAGTCATTTTGAAACAGGCAACAGAAACAAAAAGGTAAATAAGGAACAAATATCAACTTGAACCAAGCCTGCTGGAGGCATCTTTTTGGTAAACTTGTCTGAGAATGAATAAATGAAAAGTGAACTCCAGGCACTGGGCAAACATCACAGATATACACCGGGCATATGTCACAGAGCCTACTATTCAGTTGTCTGAGAACAGATGAATGAACGCTTCACTAACCGAACGCACTGGGCATACTTCACAGATAAGCACTGGCATACGTCACAGATACGCACGCAGTTCCGTTCCGCGGTCCAAACGGAGCCCTGTCCTCACTGCTGACGGAGTAGACGTCATAGCACTCTTTAATTTCATCTCGCAGGTCCTGAGGGATGGAGCAGGACCCGTTTCTGACTCGGAGTTGGCGTAGACGCGGCACTCCTAGCAGCAGGTTCTCATAGAAGATAAAGCTTCGGTTGTCAGCTTGAGTGTAGTTGCTGGTCTGTGCCTTCCAGTACAGCCCATCCAGGAAGGAGCCTTCTGTGAACTGCAAGGAAAGATTTTGGATAGGTTCCAAACCCAGGCTGGCTGGCTTCTACCTGGATCATAAGAGCAAGCGGAAGTACTGAGGGAGGCTATGTTGTCAGAAAGATGTGGGTTTGTAGCTTGCTGTTATTTGTTGAGTTATTTGCCTTGTGTAGGATTCCTTAAGCTGGTTCACACATTTGGAAAATTCATCCTTTGTGTGGTCAGCACCTGACACAGTATCAATATAATCTGATTTCTGTGCTGGGACTATCAATTGAGATGGGTGTGTTTTATAAAAATATATCTATATCTATATCTATCTATCTATCTATCTATCCATTAACTTCACTTTCCCTTAAAAACAAGCATCGCAAATAACCAGAACTCCAGAGTGGAAAGCTAAAACTGCCAATTAATTGCCTTTTGTACTGGATCTTTTTTCTACCTGGATTATTTTGCTACACGTGGAGTCAGTGCATTGGCCCCACCCCTCCTCTCTGCATTTACTAACATGGAATGGTACATGTGAGATGCTTCATGTACCATTCTTCCTCTAGGGAAAACAGATGTAACCACCACTCCATGCATTACCAGGGTATCCACGGGGACCCGCCACACAGAGCTAGGGGAAGGTCAGGATGGAACAACTGTGGGTTTTAGCGACAAGCGTCACGTATCAAAAGCTACAGTGGCTCAGTATTTCCTGTCTGGAATCAAAGGCTGTGTAAGAACACTGTACATTATATCTCTGGGAGAAACAATAACTTCCTTTTACATTTCCTCTCCAGTCGTCCTAGATTCTGAGCACCACATCATGGGATCAGATCGGTAAGGTGTGATAATTAGCTACTCTAGAGGATTTACGGTGCTTTATTAAAAGTAACTGAAATCGACCTACCATTTTACCACTGGCTTATCATGGCCTCAATGTTATTCACTGCCTACTGTCTGCAAGTCGGAGCTTAGAATTGAAGAAGAGGCTGGGCTGAATTTTACAATAGCAGACCTTTGAAATAATGTGTCCATGTCTTATTAGGTAGTTCGTGGAGCTGGGGGCGGGGTATGCCATTGCCAACAAAGACACAAATCACAAAAAGTAGAGCAGTGTAAGACACCCAAACTTCTACTTGGGACTTGGATCATAGGAAAATTCTCAGTCATCGTTTACAGACTTATGGATGATTGAGAGAACAGTAAGCTACCAAGAAGCAGCTTTTCTCTCTCTCTCTCTCTCTCTCTCTCTCTCTCTCTCTCTCTCTCTCTCTCTCTCTCTCTCACCTCCAGGTCTTTTCTAGCCATGTGACCACACACCCCCTGAACTCACTTGCATTGTTTACAAACAGGGGTCCACGGCATTAGTATGCACTAGATTAGATCATTATAGGAATTAAATAAAATGTGTAAAACGTTCAGTTCTGCAAAAAGCATTCTCAGTGTTCTCCATGAATACTGAAAGGAATAGGAACTCTAAATAACTTAATATAACTCACAACTCCTGAAGATACTTATGGGTTGAATTTACGATACCAAATCAGTAATTCACAGAGACAAGGATGTACTTCTAGTCATGGGTAAATACCTTCCAGAAGTCCTCCATGGAAGAAAGAGTTTTAAAGTTGGTTTTCTCTGTTTTCGACACTGGGGTGTCTATGAATAGCTGTGACAGTGTCCGAGTATAGTAGTACACATTGGAGCTCATCATGCCATAGGTCACTGGAAGACACAAAGTATTGCTTGAGCATCAAAAGGAGACAAGCACACATAACTACATAGCTCACAGCCTCCATGAAGGGACCCTTCCTGGTAGGCGGACAGTTTAGGTAATGTCACATAAGGTCAGCTCTCTCCCTCCCTTCTCCCACCAATATTGTAGGTTATCCCATCTCTGTTTATATAAGAAATGTGTAGCAAGGTGGCTCAATAGAAAAGATATATATCACTTATCACTCCTGGCAACCTGAGTCTGATTCCTGAAACCCGTGTAAAGAAGAGAAAACTGATTCCCAAAGGTTGCCTTTTGACCTCCATATCTACACCAGGGCATGGCTGCTTCTGTGTACACACAATGATAACTTTTGAGAATTAAAATTTTCAGCATTTAGCAGATACTGTGTTCTGCTGGAATTCTTATGACCATGGGTGTAATACACTGTAAATAATATAATATGCTAGAAACATGAAGCTTCAAGAGGAAGGCATTTGTTTCTTTTTAATCTTTTGACTGTAGTGATAAACACAGATGATGATTTCTTGATTCTGTAATTACACCTTGTTTTAAACTAGTTTTGCTCAAACGATTGGTCAGTTTGTCTCTCTTACTCTGTTTTTAAGCAACATCAAACTAAGATTGTTAAAGAAGAAACATGGGCAGTAGTGACCCAACATGTGTTTGAGAGTTCGTCTCAAGCAATCACGTAAGCAAGATATTTATATAAATTCACAATTTGTGCAACCATGCAGAGAGTACAGTAAATAATTCCAGGATATAAGTGTAAAGAAGTGACCTTTCCCTCCAAAGGAGGAACTTGCAGGTCCTCAGCGAGTGTCCTGCCCGGGCACCTCCCCCCCCCGCCCCCCCTTCCCCCATCCCCACCCCACAGAGGGAAGGATGCAGCTCTAATGCCCTGAGCATTGATGCCTGGGAATCCCATCAATACAGGGGACAGTGGTGACATGGAGTGAGGATGGAAGAATCCTAATCGTCGAATAAATGACTTGGTTGATTATTTTCAATTAGTGTGAAATTAGAATCGTACTTGGGGGTTATTGGTTAATACAGAACATTTTCTAGTGTTTTATCTATAAGGTGGTTGCTCTTGGAAATTATTTGTTGATAGGTTAAAAGTAGAGACTTTTAAGCACAGTGTAGACACCAGGGCCCCTCCTTGTCTTCTTATTGTTCTTCAGACCTGGCTTTTGCTAAAATTCTCAAGATCAGTATCGGCTCTCCCAGCTTCACTCACTGGGAAGTAAAATTCTACTATGTTGCCCCCCCCCCCCCTTGCTGGACACCAGAAAATGATACTTCTGGCGCTGACAATGATTGGCCACCATGAACTGTTTCTGAACATGATAAGACTAACCCAGTTATTTGGGAGTGTCGTTTCTACATACGCCTACACCAGCAACGGTGTGAGGATATGTCAGCGGCAGCTCAACCTCAGACAGCCTGGGTGAGCAGCTCTGCCAGCTCCACTCGGACCAGCTAGCTGCCTCTGGGCTCACAACAGAGGGTGCAGGTGCCCCAGGATCTTGAACAGCTAGTGACCCTCCTGAGCTTTGAAAATGAGCTTAATAATGCTGCAAGCTTTCTCTGGAGCCAATTTCAAGAGATGTGTGTGAAGGAAGATATTTGTGCTGTGTGAACTGGAGTGGAAATATGAGAGTTACACTTCTTTCAGTTGCTTTCTGTTGCCGTTTTCCATGACAGCAAAGCAACCTGGGGAAAGGACCTATTTCATGTGTCAGTTTTCACTCCATCACAGAGGGAACCGAGGGCAGGAGCTTGAAGGCAGGAAGTGAAGCCGAGACTATAGAGGACACTGCTCACTGGTGTGCCCCCTCTGACTTGTTCAGGGAGGACCATGTCTGCAGCCAAGGTCCTGTCAGTGTTTCCTCAAAAAAATATAACCTAACTCATGTAAAAATTGTACCTATTGATAGAAAAAAAAGTCTCATGGTTATAGTGAAAGATGAGAAAGAAAGGAAAACAAACAAACAAACCCACAGACTTTCTGAAACAAGAAAGTGCAACTGGTTGTGTTCCCACTGTTCAGTTAGGTTTCGTAAGCTCTTGGTCGCCAGGTTAGTTCTTTGGCCTCATTCCCATAAAGTCCACCTGAAAACTCGTTTTTCTTCAAATGGAAAGAGCTCTGACTCGGATGATCTGGAAAAAATATCAACTTTTTTTTTCTGATGTTTAGCCTGGATAATTTGTCAAACTCTGGGCTTCCTTTGCATTAGAAGTATGTTTTCATATGTGGTGTTTGAAAATGCTGACATATTCTAATGGACATGTTAATGTGAAAACCAGTGTGGTTTGATATTTAAGCACGGCGTCTGTGCTAGGAACCAAGCCAACCTCAGTGTTCCGTGCTCCAACAGCTTAGAACATGAAAGTCTGAGATAGCTCACCTCTTGTTGCCTGAACTTTAATGCAATATGCACATTACATCTAGTTTTAGCGTTTCTGTGTTAGAAAGCATGTCTTTAAAAATGGCATATCACATATGTAAGGAATGTAATATGCTGAGCTCATAGTAATAGAATGTTGGGCTGCCAGGGCTGGGGAGAGAGGCAGGTGTTAGTCAAAAGGCACAGCAGAGAGCCAAGTCAGCAGAATGCAGCAATGGAAGAGCTGAGGACCAAAGGGAAGGGAGGGGATCAGGGACAAAGGCCAGCTGCAGCCAGAAAGGGAAACAAATCCTGAGATGACAGAAATGTGCTAAAGTTGGATTAACCGTGTTAGAATTCTGTATGTTAGAAAACAAATTGTGATGGTTTGTATATGCTTGGACCAAGGAGTGGCACTATTAGGAAATATGGCTTTCATGGACTAGGTATATCACTGTGGGCATGGGCTTTAATACCCTTTTAAGACTGTTACCCCAGCTGCCTGGAAGCCAGTATTGCTAGCAGCCTTCAGATGAAGATGTAGAACTCTCAGCTCCTCCTGCACCATGCCTGCCTGGATGCTGCCATGCTCCCACCTTGATGACAATGAACTGAACCTCTGAATCTGTAAGTCAGCCCCAAGTAAATGTTGTTCTTACAAGAGTTGCCTTGGTCATGGTGTCTGTTCACAGCAGTAAAACCCTAACTAAGACACAAATGAAACAGATGCCCATGCAGATGGATCCTAAGTTATGTCTCATAAAAATTGTTTCCTGAATAAAGCTTTCTTCTTTCAAAGGAAAAAGAAAAACAAATCAATGTCACTTTTAAGCTTGTATGTGGTTACTTATTTTAAATTTCTAGATTGCCTCTGTCTGAATGTTATGCTTTGTTACCTGAGATTATTATGTCTTATAGCTATAGTAAGACTACTATCTTCATAGTAGGTATTAAATTAAGTATTTAATAATTTGGCACATCTCCCAAGCACCAAAAGTAAATGATAGGTTCTTAAAACAGAAAGTAATAACATGAATCTCATTTGGGACTTCTCTCATGTGAATTACACTCCAGAATATTTTCATTTTTACTTGTTTTTTTTAATTAATCTACCTGCTTATTATAGGGCATATAAATAAGGAAAACAGATGAAGATACACACAAGGGAAGGCCCTATACAAGTGACAGAAAATTGATAAGAAAAAACCCAAAACAATGACTTTTTTCACATAATATTTTAGCTTTAAAAAAACCTTCATTTTGTATTTAAGTTTCTAGTTAACAGGCAAAGTCTCAAAGGATGTAAACAGAGGGCTTGGAGGGACCCGAGTTCAGATATGAGGGCTTGCTGGCCAGCCAAGGTACCTGGCAAGCTATATATTCAGTTAGGGTCCTGTCTCAAAAACTAAGGGGGAACTTAGTTTTTGTAACTGAGGAAGATATGCACCTACACACTCACACTCATGTGCACACACTTACCTACACATAGGTGCACATGCACTTACACACACATGGACATACCTACACAATACAGGTGCCCAAGTGCCTATACACTCATGTGCATAGACCTACACACACGTGCACACACCTACACACACTTACATACATAGGTGCATAAGCTCCTACACACACATGCATATGCACCTACACACACACACACGCACACCTGCATATGCACCTACACACACACACACACGCATGCATGCACACACACATGCATATGCACCTACACACACACACACATACACACATGCACGCATGCATGCATACACGTGTGCTTGTGCATGTGAACACCATGCTCCTGTGGAGGGCAACTTTGTAAAGTCTTTTCTCTTTCTGCTTTTACACGGGTTCCAATTTGAACTCAAGTGGTCAGGCTTGCTTGGTAAAGGCCATCTTCCTGGCCCTGAAGCATAGATTTTTTTGTTGTTGTTGTTGTGTCTTCTAGAGGATCCTGGTTTGATTCTTATACCCACAGGGTCACCCACAAGCAAGTGTAACACTAGTTCCAGGGATCCAACACCCTTTTCTGGTCTCAGTGTGTACCTGACACACACGTGAGGCACAGGCATACATGCAAGCAAATGTGTACACATAAATTTTTTTTAAATAACTGGTGTTATTTCTGTAACTGGTCATCTTAAGTTTATTTTTGTTTGTTTGTTTGTTTGTTTTGGTTTTTACTTTAGTTTTTCAAGACAGGGTTTCTCTGTATAGCCCTGGCTGTCCTGGATCTCACTTTGTAGACCAGGCTGGCCTTGAACTCAGAAATCTGCCTGGCTCTGCCTCCCGAGTGCTGGAATTAAAGGCATGTGCCACCATGCCCGGCCTCATCTTGGGTTTATAACGGCTGAAAGCTTTTTTGCAGAAATTTAAATTTTTTATTAAATTATTAAAAATAAAATAAATGTTGAATGCAAAAAGCTAAGAAACCATTTAAATTTCTGAATGTGTAATTGTTAGGAGTTAGGATCTCAGAGGCCACATACCCTTTGTATATTGTTGTTATTCATGTGTGCACATATGTGTGAAGGTGTGTGCACCTGTGTATGTAGGTGTGTGCATGTGTGTGTAGGTGTACACACACATACACACACACACACGCACACACACACTAAAAAATATTTTTAAAACCCATGCTTCAGCATGCTTTGGCTCAGGATAGATGATTTGCCTGTGACTTTTCTGGACTTGCAAAAGCTTCCTGAGACTGGTTCTGTGCTACGGCTTCTCTCCCTTCAGTCAGCAGAGAATGCACTAACACACCAAAGTAAGAAAGATGGAAGAAAACTCGGATCAGCCGCCTTTCCCTTAAAGCCTAATTTCTTCCAAACCACACATTGAATGATGTAAACTGTCAGCATCCAAAAAGGGCCTTTGGAAGACAGGAGCTGACACAAGCAGTGTGAGCAGCTACACACGGAAGGAAGTGTAATATTTGCTGTTACGAGATCTAGCCTCCAAACCCCTTGGCTGGGATCCATGTGTATGGCAGGCTGCTCTGTGCATCTAACTGTGCGGTTGATCACAGCTGATAATGAACCAGTGAGCCGAGACCATCCCCTCACTGAGGAAAATTGCTGCCTGGCCCCTCCTGGTGCTCACGAACTTCTCTTCACCTGTGACTGACATTTCTACGAGAGGGGCAGAGCATGTACTCACAGATGCACAAGACTATGAGAAAAAAGAGGTAAGTGACCAGCTCCCGTAACACACTTTTCAGGTACTTCTCTCTGTTGGCGTTGCTTTCTTCCATGAGTCTTGTTCCCCAGAGACCTTGAACATAACGGAAAAACAAAGCAAGGTCATCTCTCTTAAGAAATTTCACAAGTGGCAAAAGGAAAATCAATACTGACAGTAAACGTGTTCTCGTGTTTAATACAGGCACATAAGAATATGTATGTACACAAACTGTGTGTGACTCAGATATGATTTAGCAGGAGCACCTTTTATTTACTATATGTCGTGTGCCATAATTTTCCTAACTTTCAGGACCACTAGCAAATATCTTTAAACGCTTGGGAGGATGGGAAAGGAAGGCAATTTAAAAGATTTAGCAATTGTGCGCCTCACACAATTTCAGCATGGTAAAGGACACACCTGGCACCTCCCACTAAGCCTGGCTAACTAGGTGGTGTGATTCCTGGGCAACCACCTCTGAGGTCGCCATGGTGCAAACCCCGAGTTGTTGCATCATTCCAATGTGGAAGCATCTATTGAACTTCTAGCACAGCGGCAGAAAGGCTGCTCTGTGCTCGCTCGTCTCTGTTGTAGAAGAAACACCATGGCAACTGACTACACTTAGCCTGCTTAAGCTTAACAGGCTTTTCAAAGCAATTAATACGTCTTAAAATTAACAGGAACAGCTAGTGTAGCTTCTCTGTTTTTATGTTTGGGGAAAACTACGATCAGCCGCCACGCTTTCTGTTTTAGCAGATGGAACGTGTTGGGCTGGTGAAGCAAAGATGATGTAACCCTCTGAGAGCTTGCTGGAGAGATTCGGCCAGCAGGCAACATGGCGGCTGTCCAAACCCGGGTTAGGGAACGGTGTGGTCAAGTCACATTGCTGGCTCCCTGGGAGGACCTTAATATCTTCCTCAAAAAAACAGCTTCTCAGTCCTTCTGGTTCGAGTAGGTTCGCTATTAACGAAGACAGGAATCTGGCTCCCACATGTTACTTCTGGCATTCATTTACCCCCTTTGCTAACCTAATGCAGACCACACTTGAGCCCCGAACAAGCCACAGCGAGAGAAATGGAACAGCGGAAGGTCTTTCCCATCGAGGAAATGAGCTCATCGGTAATGTTGATATGCTTTGGGGGCTTTATAACGATACAGGAACTCCACTCTATTAAATTTAGATATCACATTTTCTTTGTTTTTATTTTATTTTATTTTATTTTAAATCAGCATCTAAATTCAAGATCACCATGGTGTTACCATCATGGGTTTCACCACTCTGAAGGCTGACACAGTTTCCGGTCCGCCCACCACTGCCAAGGTCTGGCACTTGTCAGGGAAATTACTCACGCGGCAGAAATGCGGCGTGCGAAATGTTTGCTCATTGAAACTGTCACACTAAAGAATTTTTATAAATTTAGATGACATGGAAAATTACAACTCGGGATAAAGGAGCAGCAGCCGAGGATCAGGCCCAGTAGCAGACTCAGGTACAAGCCCACATTATCTTTGGGATAATGTTCTTCTGGAGGCCAGCCTACAGTGTACATGTGGAGACTGCTAATCTCTTTAGCATCTTTCCTGCTTCGTGGTCAGTGATTTTATTCTTTCCAGTGGTTTACAGACAGCCGTGCACTAAGGAATAGACATAATTTCATACAAAAGGTATTCTCAGACCTTTAAATAGAAACAGACAAAAACGATGTCAGATTTTTTTTCCCAAGCCAAATTTGTAATAAATTATGGCAATTTAATTCATGTCCCTAAGAGGAAATGAGAAACACTCTCTTCTTCATATTTCTATAAACTATTATGGATTTACTTTTTCTTTTTTCTTTTTGATTTTATTTACTTATTATATGTAAGTACACTGTAACTGTCTTCAGACACTCCAGAAGAGGGCGTCAGATCTTGTTATGGATGGTTATGAGCCACCATGTGGTTGCTGGGATTTGAACTCTGGACCTTCGGAAGAGCAGTCGGGTGCTCTTACCCACTGAGCCATCTCACCAGCCCCGGATTTACTTTTTCTAAATTACCTACCTACCTCCTAAAAATAAAATATTCACAATCTTTAATTTTCCCCCACTGGATGTATGTAGAGATCTGTCTTAGGAGACAGGGACTGACTCCTCTGCATCATGGTCCTGTTGTAGACTACTTTCCGTGTTCATGAGTTGACAGGCAGGAGTGATTTAAGGTGCACATCACATGTGCTCTGATTCACATGCCGCAGGTGAAGGCTTTTCTTTTTCTTTCTCTAGAAAGTTCTTCCTATTTAAGCAAACAGTTTGATGTCTGTCTCAAAGCTGGCCCCACTCTTATCCTTCTTCCCATGGAGTTGATTCTGTAATTATTGTGTTTCATGTTTTGAGACAAGATCTTACAGTGTAGCTCAGTCTGACCTTGAACTTGGAATGATTCTCCTGCCTCTGCCTCCTGAGTGCTGGGAATACAGTCAGACACCACCACACCAAGCCTGGTTCTGTAACGCTAATGATTTCTGCCTTTGATCTGGATCCACAGCATCCTAGCCTATATGCTGAGTTGCAATGGTGGTCACCCTTTCTCTGTCAGCGCCCTCCTGACCCCAACTCTCTGAATCCTCTACTTTCCTCAGTCTGGCATGCAGTCATACCTGCCTAGTCTGGAGTCTCTGTCATTCCAAATACCCGCAGGAAAGTGTACCAGCTTCCCAGTGCAACATCCAGAGTCTGCTTAGCCTTGTTTCGGCTCCTTGTTCTTTGCCAGAATCCCCTACCTCTTCAAAACGTAGCTCACTGACCTCCTCAGGTAGAGAAAGCTTACCTCTTCCCTGAGTTCCTCCCACACCTAAGACCCTCACCGTAATTACTTGTCTACAGCTATTTCACCTGTTAGACTCAGAAGGTGAGTAGCTTGAAATGGGGCACCTTGTATTACCCATCTGGGCATTCCCAGGACTTGTCATAGAGGTGATGCCCAACAGGCTTATTGGCTGCATGAAATGTGTTACTAGAGCAACTTCATCACAACTCACACGATCTAGAGAGCAAAGGCAGCAAGGAAGTGCAAAAAGAAAAAGAAAGAGGTTAGGGAAGGAAGCGTGAATTAAAGCTACAGAGACCTTCTCTGTGTCCCTATGTACAGCACAGACACACACAGAAACAAGAGGACAACAACCTCGGGAGCTTCCACAGTTACTGCCCATCCTGGTTTTCAGAGAGTCCCTCTCACTGGCCTGGAATTTGCCAAATGAGGTAGACAGTGAGCTCTGTCTTGGCCTCCCTGGTGTTGGGACTGCAAACACGGGTCACCACACAGCCAGCTCTTTAAATATGGATTCTGAGGACCAAACTGAGGACCTTGCTATCTCCCTGGCCCAAATGAAAGCTCCAGTAGTCAAATGTGAAGTGAGAAAGGCCAGAGAAAGAAAGAAGGAAGGAAAGAAAGGGAGAGAGCGAGTGAGGGAGGAAGGGAGAAAGATAGAAAAGAAAGAAGGAAGGAAAGAAAGAAAGAAAAAAGAGAAGGAAGGAAGGAAGGAAGGAAGGAAGGAAGGAAAGAAAGAAAGAAAAAGAAAGAAAGAAAGAAAGAAAGAAGAAAGAAAGAAAGAAAGAAAGAAAGAAAGAAAGAAAGAAAGAAAGAAAGAAGAAAGAAAGAGGGCTGGAGAGATGGCTCAGTGGTTAAGAGCACCGACTGCTCTTCTGAAGGTCCCAAGTTCAAATTCCAGCAACCACATGGTGGCTCATAACCATCCGTAATGAGATCTGATGCCCTCTTCTGGTGCATCTGAAGACAGCTACAGTGTACTTAGATATAATAATGAATAAATCTTAAAAAAAAAAAAAAAGAAAATAAAACTTTAGAGAGAGAGAGGAAGAAAGAAAGAAAGAAAGAAAGAAAGAAAGAAAGAAAGAAAGAAAGAGGAAGGAAGAGAGAGAAGGGGAGGGAGGGAGGAAGAAGGAAAGAAAGAAAGATAGAGGAAGAAAGAGGGAGGGAGGAAGGTAGGGAGGGAGGGAGGGAGAAAGAAAGAAAGAAAGAGGAAGAAGAAGGGAAGAAAGAGAGAGAGGGAGGGAGGGAAGGAGGAAGGAAGGAAGGAAGGAAGGAAGGAAGGAAGGAAGGAAGGAAGGAAGGAAAAGACCCAAAGGAATAAACCTCCCCTCCCATCTGGTTGTGGGGGTCCTTCTGTTTCTCAGCTGGGGCTGAAGGTCAAGATCAGCCCTCAGATATCCTCCTTAATATTATCGTGACCTCGAAGCCTTGTTTCTTGCCCAGGTCACAACTGGATGCTGGGAATCCCTTGGCCTCTACCAGACAAACTGAGCCGAATCAGGCCAAGGCCTTCAGTGGCAGTCTTACGGGGAAGACTCTGGCTGCCCTTAGGTATTATCCAGATCTGGAGAACTACACCTGCACTCCGTGGCCACACCTCTGAGTGAAGTGGCGCTGCATCCCTCTATCATCCTGGCTGAAACATGGCTCTGGTCCTTAGGGAGGCTCCATCTGGAGTGAGAACTGACATACAGGCATGAGGGAACTCCAGAAAGGATCAGATAGACTCATCACCTGGAAGGGCAGCCTGCCCGTCAGCTCAGCTGTATCTCTCAGTGCTGTTCTACAGGATGGCTGAGGGGTAGGTAGTGAGGAAGAGCTGACAGTGGATACTCGAGAAAGATCGCCACAGAGCCCATGGTGAGATCACACTCCACACTCAGGCACTGGCTGTAAGTATCAAGTCTGAATGATGCCCTTGGCTACCCAAAAGGCGCAGCCTAGGATGGCCTCTGGAACATTTTCTATATTGAGGGGCTTCCTTCACAACCTGACAAGTAGTTATTTTGGAAAAGCTCCAAAGATCTCAAAAAAAAGTTCCAGGGAGCTGAGTGTGGTATTATTATAACTGTAATTCTAGTGCTTACACCCTGGAGGGATAAAACTGGGGATGGAATGTCTCAGGCCACTTTGTACTATGAAACCCTGTCTCAATTGACCAAAATGTGTGTGTGTGCGTGCATGTGTCTGTGTGTGTGTGTGAGAGAGAGAGAATATGATCAAAATACATTGTATGCATGTAAGAAATTCTCACATATAATACAAATATTATACTTAAATAAGAAATCATATCCATCAGCTAAGAAATGGATAAACAAAATTAATATTCATAAACTATGGCACCAGTCATCTGTAAGAACAAAGTTGGGGTGCATTGCGCTACAGGGAGGAGCCTTGAAAACAGGCTACATGAAATGAGCTAGACACAACAGGACAAATCCTGACTTTACTTGTAGTGGGTTTGTAAGAATAATGAGAGGTTTGGGAAAAGATAGTTAAGTAGAACCACACAGTTATAAATGTATCTGCACACATGTAACTGTGGCTAAAATGGTAAGTTTGATGTTAAGAAAGAAAGTAGGTTCTCCCACTTCAGATAAATCAGGAATTTTAATACACAGAATGTATCCAAAATATGGTTAATCTTAAATGTCCTGAAGAATCAACATTTATAAAGTAAAAACATGTGGCTAAGGTTAAGTGTGGACTATGACCATAAAAAGGCTTCCAGAGTCCTGAGCACAGTGAGCAGTTCCTTGTCACCTAAGAGACCAGGGCAAGGTTTCTCAAGCTCTATATTGCTGACATGCTGGCTGGGGTGACCTGCTATGGTGGAGGACGAGGCTGCCCCAGGCACTTTAAGAAATTAGTTCAATTCTTCCCTTCTAGCTGGTACTTGGCAGGTGTAATCCTACCCCCTCCTGGGGTTATAAAAACCCATTCATACATTCAGATACTTCTACTTATCCCTTAAGGGGCAAAAGTTCCTCTACTCCCTCTTGAAAAACTTCACATTTAGGATAACACTATACTGGTGATGGAGTAAGAATGGATCCAAAGATTCAAACTAGGCCAAATTAATCAGTCCCTGCACACGGATGCTCATGAGCTGCAAGTAAGAGTGGAGGATCAGGAGTAGCACTTCGGTGTGGTACTGTGTGGTATAGCCAAGTTCAGACCTCTATCATCCTCGAAAACTTTTGTAATAACTAAATGCACTCCTCTGTAGACATCAAAAGGAAAGGCAGGACAAATGCAAGCTATATATGAGATAAAATAATGATGGCCACTTATCAAACAGTACATGCAGTGCCAAGTTCTGATCATTTTAGGAAAAATAAGAGTAGCCCCCTTATTCATTTGAGCCCTAGCAGTATGTGACAGAGATTGCTAACTGTGGACATATGGCTACATTGTATCATTTGTTATGTGTATTTATATCATATTTGTTATGTGTATTAACAATTTGCCAATGCAGCAGGAGTCCAGGTGGTGAGTTGTTACTTCCAAGATGATGACTAGGGCACTGTCATCAAATCATTCAGTTGTCCTTTGATTCCTCTGGCCCTGGCTTTCAACACCAATTCACTGTTGACTACACACTATACCTGCCTGCCTCCATAATTAGCCCTGGAAACTATCCTAGACACCAAGTTGCTGAGTCCAGGTCATTCCGAATGCTCTGCTGCCGTGGAGAAGCCTTCAACTGCTTCTTACTATGTAGAGATACATTTTAATTCCCCAGTAAGATACTGTGTATCCCAGAAGGAGTTCTTCAACTCTGACGACTCATTGCTGAAAGGGTAAGTTCATAGAACAGGGAACGTCATTTGCTGCCTGTCTGCTACCCTGGGGTAGAAAGGGCATCAGAGACGAATCCAATGCTTTCATTTTATAATTGAGAAGCTGAGGTTCCAAGAGCCTGAATGAGTGACAGGGAAGCAGCTGACCACTCTGAGATTTCAGTCACTCCCCTTAACAGTCCCCACTACCTGTGGATATCGCAAAAGTCACTTTCTGTTCTGATCCTTGGGCATTATTCACAGGATACACATAGGGTTTCCACGATGTTATCCCACAAGCCAGGAAAAATTTCATATGTCATTTATTATTAGTGATTTTACATTTCTGGGCTCTGTCCTTTGTAAAATAGTGATATGCGACTGTAGCTTATTTTGCTTTAGAGCTCCTAGCAGTATACTATCTTCATAGTGTGTGCTAAACATTTGATACTTATTTAATAAGCCACAAGAATGCCAACTACATTTTTGTAACAGAAATTAAATGGTTAATTTTTTTTTATAATTAATAACTTCCCAAGTCTGCTTCCTTGTGAAATACATCTGTGACAGGTATGCTATCACATTATTATTATTATCATCATCATCATCATTATTATTATTATTATACACAAGAGTTTATCAGATAATACTTAGGTTATATATGCAGAGATGCAGAGGTCAAGACCCTGGGGAGGGAATTACAACTTCCATGCCTCTCCTGCACTCTACTCTCCCAGAACCTCTACAGAGCACCCACTGGTAAAGTCTGTCTTATTGTGAGTTTACAAAATTCTTCTTTAAAAGAAATAAACACACTTACACACACACACACACACACACACACACACACACACACACACATATTTCCCAATATAAAAGTATACATTTTCACACAGTCAGCTATTGGATGGAACACAGGGCCCCCAATGGAGGAGCTAGAGAAAGTACCCAAGGAGCTGAAGGGGTCTGCAACCCTATAGGTGGAACAACAATATGAACTAACCAGTACCCTCAGAGCTTGTGTCTCTAGCTGCATATGTAGCAGAAGATGGTGTATTCAGTCATCATTGGGAAGAGAGGCCCCTTGGTCTTGCAAACTTTATGTGCCCCATAGAGGGGAATGCCAGGGCCAAGAAGTGGGAGTGGGTGGGTAGGGGAGCAGGGTGGGGAGAGGGTATAGGGGACTTTGGGGATAGCATTTGAAATATAAATGAAGAAAATATCTAATAAAATAATTTTTTAAAAGTATACATTTTATCTCACTGTCTCCCATTATTGAGTTCAAAGTTAACTATATAACCAAATGTTCCAGCTGATCATGTAACTTTCCATATATCTATTAGCTTAGAAGAATGTATGTCACTTCAGTCACTTTAGTGAATACTTTTAAAAGCACCTCCTATGTAGTTTAAAATAATCTGTTTTATGCTGCTCTAGACATAAAAAAAAAAAAAAAAAATTAGTGCTTTCCTAGTCTACTGATTACAGTCACCTCAGAAGGGTGTTTTGGTTTTCCTCAATGCCTGAGTCACATTAACTAGTATGCATGTGTAAAAGCAGTGTCAAAATATTCTTTCATCATTTGTGATACTCTCAAAGCACAGCACAGCAAAGATTTGCTGCCTGTTTTAGATGTCTTCTCATTTAATTCTTCCAACACATCGAGGGCTATGCACTAGCTATTTCTTTTCTAAACAAAACAAAACAAAACAAAAACAAAACACTAAAAGATCAGAGCAGTTAAATAATATGTTCAAGGTCAAACAGTAGCAGAACCAGGATTTGGATGTAAGCCTGACCTACCTAACCCACACTGCTTCAACATCTGGATAGTTTCTGTTGCAGGGGGAAAATAACAACAAATCCCGGGTTGGAACTCTTAAAGCTGGTGGTTAAGATAACTAGGTAGGGGAGAGTTAGTGAAACTCTTCTACTTGAATACCTCTGGCTGCAAACCTTTGAGAACACGAGATCAACTAGCTATTGGAAAATCCATGTCCTTTCTTGCCGTGTGGAGAGTTGCGTGCACTGAACGCTGACACATTAACCATCTGGAAAAGCAATCATCTTGTTGGAATGGCAAAGGACATTGCTTCCAGCCTTTAAACACACACACACACACACACACACACACACACACACACACACACACACACACACGGGGAAGGGGCAAGGTATAATTTTGTTTGCAACTGTTTAAGAAATCTCTAGAATTGGAAATGATCAAAAAAAATGTGTTTCTACACATTTCTGTCAGCAACTCCTCTCTCAACCAACCCTACAGACAATGACCTGTTTAAAGGCATTTGTCTCAAAACTTGGATAACACTGTAGGTCCCTCCTAGAATGGCTGAAGGGACATGGCACATGGCCACCAAAGGAAAAGCTTGGGCGCTGAAATAAACTTGTTCCTTATTTGTGACATTTAGCAAGCATAAAGTTCCAACTATTATCAGTGTCCTCCACAAGCCCCAGGTATTAACGGCTTGCTTTTGTTTTCCAAAATGTGCTAGTATCTTAAGGAGGGAGGTAGGCGGCCAACGAATTCGCACCAACAAGAACGCAGTGAAATTCGGTGATGGGTACCGGAAATCGCGCTGAATTAGCGGAGTTAGGGAAGGAGCTCTGGAAGGAGGCGGGAACGCAGAGGATGCGAGGTGGAGCCGCAGCAGACAGCCACCCTTGTAGGACAGGGGTTCGAGCTCGCGGGCAGGCAGTTGTCCAGCGTGCACAGGACGCCAAGAGTCCGGATCTTACCTCGCAGCCCGCGCACCAGCCTCTCTGCCCAGGCCACTCGGGGCGGCTGGCCGTCCAGCGGGAGGTGGCGATGTAGCGGATCCCCGCCGCCCGCAGGGCTGGGACACTGCGCGCCCTGGTCCTCTAGCCGGCGCCGCCTCCCGCTCAGGTGAGCCGCGCCGCGGTAGCTCCCGAGCCCTCGGCCGCGGGCGCCCACCGAGCTCACGACCGAGGAGGAGGCCGACCTCCGGCTGCCCGGGCGCCACTCCACGTCCATCTCTACCACCATCCCTCCTTCTTCTCCTTCCACCTCGTCGTCGTCGTCATCCTCCTCTGCCTCAAAGCCCGGGTTGTCGCGGCTCCACGCCTGCCTGGAGCAGGACGAAAGTGGAGGAGACGGCGAGGCCGAGGCTCCGGCCGGGGGATCCCGAGCGGCCGCTTGCCGGATGCGCTCCATCTCGATCTCCAGGCCCCGCTGCTCCCGGAGGCCGCCGGGGACGGCCAGGCCGGCGCCTCCCGCCACCAGACGCCCGGGCCCGGACGCTCGCGGCGCGGGCGAGCGCCCCGCGTCCCCGGGCGGCTGCGGCTGCACGCGGCTGGAGTTCACCATGGCGCTCACTGGCGCCCAGCGCGCCTTGGAGCGCCGCCGCCCTCTGCCGCAGGAGCCATGTTCTTTTCTTCCCGGGGTCGGCCGCCCGCTCCCCGCCTCCGCCCGCCCCCTCGGCCCGCCTCCTGGGCCCTGGCCTCGCCTCGACCGGACTTAGGCGCGTCCAAAAGGCCCCGGCGGCCAGGGATCCAAGTAGAGCCCATCAGTGCCCACATTCCTATGGGGTAGCTCGCGAAAGGAGGGAATGCTTGGTCAGCCAGCTCGTCGGGAAAGGGGCTCCTGGATGTGTCCATGCCTGCATGACCTTAAGATAATGCTTAGGTCCTGTCCATACTCCCCCTGGGTTTGCAAAGGTGCAAAGAGGAGGGTAAAGATGGAGACCCTTTGGTGGGATAGAAAGAACTAGTGAAATTCAGCTTGAACTGAATTCTCCGGGAAGAGAAAGAAATCCATCCTTCATTTAAAAACCAGAAAGAAATCACTAAGGCTGCCCCACTTGCATTTGGTGACCCTCAGCTCCTTGTGTTTACTGGATGATTTCCTGTCTCCACTCTCCAGACATCTAGAGGAATCCAAGGGTTGGATTTGGGGACTTTCTGATGCCTCCACCATTATCTCATTTCCGCTTCTGGCCAGCCCTTGAGCAACAATCCTGCCTGAGGCGTTAGGTCTAGATCTCCATCTCACTACGCCCCAGCTGGCACAGCCAACGTAAGACTTCAGTTGGGTCAGGCAAAGCCTACCCCAAATTCGATTTTCCATTGTTTCCCCGTCTCTTTTAAAAGTCAAACTCCTGACCAAGATCTGTGCATCTCTGCCCTCACTTCTACAGCTACTCATAGGATGTCCTCATTCACCTTCTCTTCAAGTCCTGCTGCGGGGAGGTGTGTGTGGGGGGGGTCTTCTTGTAACTTCTGTCCTCGAGGGTTTCTCTGATGCTTTTTACTCTCACTGCGAACATTGTCATTCCGCACCAGAGCAAATGATTTCTGTCACTCCCATCTCTCTTCTGCCATTCTTCTTCTAGCCTCTCTCTGTTTAGCCTCGGGGGTAAACTGGATTGGGAACCTATGGGTGGTATCCCACCCCCATTTCCCACCCACCCACTCATATTCTCCATGTCCCCAGTGTTTCCAATAAGGGGTCAACCATGTTGGTACATTAAAGAACCTATGGAATTCTATCTTAACTGATAATATTTTATTTCTTCAGTTTAGCAAATATGCATGATCGGGTCCTATATTAGTTTGCCAGGCTTGTTATAATAACTTACCACATGCTGAGTTCAATAATGCAAATATATTTTCTCAAAAAGTAAAAAAAAAATAAAAAGTTAGTTGACCTTTTCCGAGGCCTATCTTGGCTTGCCTAAGGTGCGTTTTGCCTGTGTCTCCCCATTGTCCTCCCTTAGATGTTTCATCCTCCTTTTCGTCCTCCTCCTCTTTGTGGTCACTATCATCGTCATTGTCATTGTAGTGGTTATAGACAACCTTAATAGTATGATTTAAATTTAGTTACTGTTAGAAAGACTCATGACCACATACAGTTGGTGAGATACCGGGACTTGGGAAGTCAACATATGAATCTGAGGGGTACATGACTCATTTCGTCTTTGTGGGCACTACAATGCTTTTCTAGAATGATCTCCCTATCTCTCATCTATCACTCTCCTTATCATTATTCGTTAATCTCTTATATGTTTCCTGTATGTAAAATTAATAATTGGGCAAGTTAAGAAGAGTAATAAGGACCCTGGCCTCAAGAAAAGAAAGAGGCCGAAGTCTCCCACCAGAAAGGGTGAGAGGTCTGTCTAGCAAGAGGTGTCTAGAGAAGCAGTATTCTGAGCTGAGCCACCTATGCCGCACTAACAGAAAAATTGCTTAGCAGGCATATTTCCAGAGGAGGCAGGTATGAAGAGGGAGCACAGACTCAGGGTCATAAAATAGGTTTTATGCATTGACTAGTCAGGTCCTCTCCATCACTTTTACTGACTCAGAAATTCTACGAATTTTGCTCTGGAATTCCGAGTCTCCTTGTAGGCTTCTGGGCATCCAAAGTTTGAGAAGCAACAGTTATGTTTCAGATAAAAGAGTTTTCATACAATACATCTTGTAGCCTGGGTTTTATAATCACAGTGATGATGTCATCCAGAATTCCAGCCCTAGAAGAACTGTCAGTGGTGCTCCAGGCTGTGTTTATGTATTTCATTATCAGAACTACAGAAGCAGGCCACTGCATGGCCGAGGGCAAGTGACTTCATTTGTGCCCGTGGAAATGGAAATGATGAACGCCTGCCTCATAGGCTTGTGAAGATACGTTGAATTGATACAGATGTCTAAGACCAACCCTTCATGCTGCTGTAACAAAAATACCATGACCAGGTGGCTTATAAACATCTGTTCCTCACAGCTCTGGAAGCAGAAGTTTCAAGAGCACTGTGCCAGCAGAGTTGGTGTGTGTTACAAGTCTTTTCTGAGCCATGTGGCACCATTTAGATTTATCTTCATGTGGTGAAGGAAGAAAAAGCTGCATTAGGATTTGGGTGGGAGATGGTTGTGTGTTGAAGGATCAGTCCCAGCTTGTGATCCTGTTCTAAAGCAGTGAACGCTTTGTGAGGTGGGAGCCAAGTAAAGGTAGGTCATTAGAGACATACTTCTTCTTGAAGGGAATACTGGGATCCAGGTCACTCCTCCCATCTCCTCTTCTCCCCTTCCCTCCTGCCCATCTTGTGCTCACCATGGGTAGCCTTGTTCCACCACATATGTAAGCTCCAGTGATATTCACACTCACAAGTCTGAATTCATAGAGCAAGTAAACCACAGACTAAACCTTCTATGACTATGATCCAAAATAACCTTTTCACCCTTTTGACTTACCTAAGGCATTTTGTCACAGCACTGGAAAATTAACCAGCACAAACCCCCTTGGCTGTATAAGACATCCATCGCTATGACTAATCTCCCTATAAAGACCCCACTTCCTTTTATTATCCTGTGACAGACAGGGATTTTGGTGTATGAATTTGGGAAACATCACATGGTAAATGCCATGTACTGTTTATTATTAAATCATATTAATTATGTTAATCATATTAATATAATTAATCATATTAATTAAGCATATCTATTATTTTTGATCCATCATAATTATTCCTTGCTCACCTTTGCCTTGGCTTGGTTGTGTGTTTGTTGAGAACAGGGGAGCCGTAGCAAATCAAAATTGTAGAGAAGATACTTCTTGAGAATCCAGTGTGCATGAGACACACATATCTAGGAGCAAGACACGCTCTCTGAAGTGGGCAAAAGCTAGTCTTTGTGTGTTAAGCAACTGCTGAAGCTTGGGAATCTTTTGTCATAGAGCTGGACCTTTCCTGGCTCTTTGGAATGGTGGTGAGAATTGTTTGCTTGCCTTTTGGGTTAGTATTCCAACTAGAAGACAACTGGTCACTGAGGAATATGTTCCTTTTTTATTTGTCCTTGGCCTCTCTTCCTAGTATGTGTGAAGTCTTTGCTTTAAACAGTGCCGCATCAGTGGGGGGAAAAGTGACTATGCCAAGGAAGAAACAGAGCAATCAAATTCTCTCAATTACTTTATACCTACCTCAAATGTCCAATTCTGTGTTTTTACTTACACAATAAAATGTGATTCTTGTTTGGGTAAGTTGGAAAAATATCAATGCAATTTAGGCAGACTCTTCACAGAGTTGTGTTCTTGTTGGAGAGATGGTTCCCCTGAATATAAATAATAGCATGAGTTATCACGTAGCATCTAGTTAATATGCAAGTTTCCAGCAAAGAGGGAATCCCTAGGTTGAAGTGGTTAAGAAAAGCAGTAAGGCCGGGCGTGGTGGCGCACGCCTTTAATCCCAGCACTCGGGAGGCAGAGGCAGGCGGATTTCTGAGTTCGAGGCCAGCCTGGTCTACAAAGTGAGTTCCAGGACAGCCAGGGCTACACAGAGAAACCCTGTCTCGAAAAAGCCAAAAAAGAAAAAAGAAAAAAAAGAAAAGCAGTAAGACCACAGCATAGAAGGCTCAGAGTTGATTCTGATAAACAAATCACAAAGTTAGTAGAGATAGTAGGACTTCTTTTTTACAGTGTTAATTACTTAAAACAAATATGAAACATTCTTCCTAAAATATCACCCTCATCTCCCACAAGTAATTCAAATGGTTAAAATGTATCTAAACAAGTAAGTATTTTAGATTGGTTAAAAATGTATCTAAACAAACAAGTAATTCAGATTGGTTAAAAATGTATCTAAACTAATAACTTGGAGTTGGATGTGTATTTGCCTCATTTTTACTTGCAAGAAAAGTAATTTGGGGGCTGGAGAGATGGCTCAATGGTTAAGAACACTTGCTTCTCTTCCAGGGCTCCTGAGTTCAATTCCCAGCAACCACATAGTGGTTCGCAACTGTCTATAATGTCTATAACCATCTTCTGCTGTGTAGATATAGATATAGATAAAACATTCATAGATATATAAATTACATGAATAAATTTTTTAAAAAAGAAAGAAAGAAACATAATTTTAAGAAAATCTGGGTTCCTTTATGCTGAATGTGGCTTAACTTTAGTCATGAACCCCGCTGTCCAACTCTTCGTTCTTTTTGGTTTGCTAATGCCGCCTACCCTGTTTTTACTTTTACTTTACTGTGTTTATACTTTGCAGAGCAACTAGCTCAAGCAAGGCTCGAGGCTGTCAGATTTTCTCCCCTTGGACAGAGTTACTTCCTCTAAATAGTCATTTAAAACTCCCTACTTCTCATAGAGTTTTCCTTACATAAAGTGAGATAGAACACATTGTGGTTTTCTTTGCCTGACTACCACAGTCCTTTGTATTACATATTTCAGTAATCTGATACTGTGAGGCACGTTGTGTATATCATGGATGTTGTTTGGTTTCATTTCATCTCTGTCGTGGGCTTTTCTGGGGATACACTGCACAAATTACACACATAGCCTGGATATTCTGTAGACATCAGAGAAACTTGTGAACAGGAACCTTAAAGAGAGTCTACTTAGATTTGGCACAAATAACATCCAACATATGTTCAATGCTCCATTGTTAATTTGGATGTTTATTTATTAATAACCAGTGAAAACTAGTGAGACAGATACAAACTGAGTTCCTGTTGGTTTGGACATCTCCACCTTCAATCGGAACTCCAAAGAGTTCCTAGCATGTGTGGTGTTACTTAGCAACTCACCAAACAAACTGTTTTCCCTCGTTTTCCCTAAGTATGTCTTTAACGACATTGTAAAATAACCTTTTACCACTCAACATCTGAAATAATTAGCAGAAAATCTGGCGTTTGTGCCACTGTAAGAAGAAATGTTAGCTGGTTTTAAAGCTTCCCTTTAGTCTCATTTTATCTCTAATAAAGTGAGGCTCAGATTTGTGGCATTCCATATCTGGTTTGCATTTAGATTGACCTGCCTGTGACTGTTATCTTGGCATCAGCCTTAGCTGGCACTGGGGTGATAGAGTCCGAACCTCTCTGTCCTAGTTTCCTGTTCAGAGAAATGAAGTTAAATATTCATTTTCAGATCTCCGGTGGAATTCAGATCGAGTGCTAATGAGGAAATATTAGCAAATTCACCGAGCCTTTAGTGAACGTTCACAGACATCAGGTGCCATGGTGGATTCCAGGGAAACAAAAATGAGGCATAATTTCTGTTTTCAAGGGAAGCACATTATATAAACAGACTACCTGGAAGTGTCTTCAAATCTCTCTCACTCTCTCTCTTTTTACAGTTCACAGAAACTTAAGATCTTTCTAGATTCAGACTCTCAGTTGTCAGTGTCTCCTGACGTCTTCCTCATCTACAGCCCTGGTCTCTGCTGGCCCACCATGTAAATATCTGTGTTCTTTGTACCCCCGACAGTCGCCTTCCTGAGTAAGACGCACACCCAGGGGAGGGGTGGGGTAGTGGCGGTTTCTTCACTGGCATCTGCGGTTCAGCAGCCTGCCTCTTTTTGACTGACAGTGGTAGTCAGACTTTCTGGGCAGCAATGGTTCTCCCCTATGCTGAGTCTGAGTCTCTGTGTGATTCAGATTTGGCTGGCACCCTTTAGCTCCCAAGAAGTGAGTCAGGCAGTCAAACATGGCCAATCAGAGTATGTGGCCTCCTCAGCCCGTGTGGTTGTAATAGAGGATGAGTGGCATGGCCAAGTTTGATCATTGTTACTCAAGCCAGCATGTGGGTTAGTTTTTCACCAAGTGTTAAAAGGGAAAACCTTCTCTCATCTGCTAGTTTGTGTTGTGGAGTTCTGGGTACAGACAAGCTGGCAGCCAAACTTGACTCAAACAGGAAGAGTGGAGCCAAGAGCACATATGCAAAAACTGCTTCTCGCAGAATGTGAGGACCAGAAGCAAACTAAAACCAAATTAATGAATTAATGTTTGGGCTGCTGCATTATCAGCACACACACACACACACACACACACACACACACACACACACACACACACACGTCTTGTTTCATGTAATCCAGACTGGCCTCAAACTCAGTGTGTAGCAGAGGATGACCTTGAACTTCTGATTCTCCTGTCCCCACCTCCTAAAAGATGAGATTACAGGTGTGTGCCACCATGCCCTTAATTCCAGCACTCTCTCAAAAGAGCATCATCTCCGGCCTTGAAAGAGGTATTTTCCTGTGCTATATTATCATTCGGTCAAGTACACGTATACTTATCCTCTGCACCTTTATTCAAGGAGCGACTGAAAATAAAATTATTTGGACTACCATATAATACTTTAATTTATCCATTGTCACTATTTGGGCATGGTTGCTACAAGACTTTGAACTGTATACTTCCTCCAGCCCAGACTTTCCCATAGTGGATCAGATAATTTCTCAAATACCTCTTGACCCCAACATGAAACAGGGGCTCAGCATCGCCAGTTCCTCCCAGACTTCACACAGCACTTGCTTCATGTCCATTTTGTAAGATCATGGCTATGAATGAGTCAGAAGGACCATCTCTGCTGGCAGTAACTTTGTTATTAAGTTGTCACACAAGTAAAACTTGTAACCAACATTTAATCTTTATGACACACTGCCAGGACATTGTTTTGTTCTAAAACACAGATCTAACTCTGGGAATCTCCAATCTACTCTCTTTTAGGAGGATCATAGAAGCACGCATGTTAAGACAGCACAGAACAAGCCTTAAGGACATGTATTTTGATAACATGACACTTGAGCCCCAGAGTCAGTACTTATTGGAGCTATAACTTTTCTTTTTTGACTGTCTTACTTAAGTTAGGGTCTCTGACCCTTGCAAAGGAAATTAGAACGAATAAGTAGATTTGAATAGAAGTGGATCTTACAGACTGGTAAGAATCACACAAACCACATGCATGAAAGACTATGAGCACATTTGGGCTGAGTAAGCTGAATAAGGCAGACAGTGGCTGGCCTGGGTGTCTCTAAGGTGTGTGTGTGTGTGTGTGTGTGTGTGTGTGTGTGTTGTATGCAAGTATGTATGTATGCGTGTATGTATGTATGTATGTATGATATAGTGTGTGTGGTGTATGCAAGTATGTATGTATATATGATGTAGTTTGTGTATGTGTATGGTATATGCAAGTATGTATGTATGTATCTATGCATGTATGTATGGTATAGTTTGTGTGTGTGGAGTATGCAAGTATGTATGTATGTATGATATAGTTTGTGTATGTGCGTATGGTGTATGCAAGTATATATGTATGTATGTATAATATAGTTTGTGTGTGTATGGTGTATGCAAGTATGTATGTATGTATGTATGATACAGTTTGTGTGTGTATGGTGTATGCAAGTATGTATGTATATATGTATGTATGATATAGTTTGTGTGTGTTTCAAGTATGTATGTATGCATGTATGTATGGTATAGTTTATGTGTGTGTGTGTGTGTGTGTGTGTGTGTGTGGTATGGTATGGTATATGTCTGTCCAGCAAGTGAGTGTGTATGGTAGTGGTTGTGGTGCTGCGTGTGTGTCATGTATATGTGATTTGTGTGTGTAGTGTGTGTGTGGTATGTGGTATGATATATGTCTGTGTGGTGTGTATGTGTATTTTGGTGGTGGTGGCCATTGTGGTGTGTGTGTGTGTGTGTGTGTGTGTGTGT
>NC_034602.1:92633798-92671310 GCF_900095145.1 Mus pahari | reverse complement strand
GTGTATGTGTATAGTTTGTGTGTGTGTGTGTGGTGGTAGTGGTCGTCATTGTGTGTGTGTGTGTGTGTGTGTGTGTGTGTGTGTGTGTGTGTGTGGTGTGTGTATGTGAGGACCTAAGACCACCATTAGAGGGCAGGCATGAGAATGTAGAGCAGATGTCACTTTCCCTCTCTTGTCTTCTTTTCTCCCTCTCTCCTCCTGTTTCTTTGACTTTTCTTCTCTTTGACTTCTGTTACCTGAGGATCTGAGCTGGGGCTTGAAAGGCACTGTTCACGTTTGTGCTGTTTGAAGGATGAGAAAGATTACACTTACACTCATTATTTAACAGTATCTTAATGGGTATTTTTTTTGAAAGCTAGTAAGACATGTTGAACATATATCATCTTTTTTGGTAACTTGTCTTTTGAATTTGAAAAAAAGATGCACACACACACACACGGGGTGGGGGTGGCAGATAGGGATAGGGAGAGATAGCTTGTGGACCCACAACAAACCGCCCTTAAAGCTAAGTCTTGTAGAACAAAAATTTGACATCAGCATTTGAAAACTGATGTCAATGGGAGGTCAAAGCTCATTCAGACTGCACAAGCTATGAGGTGTGCACAGCCCTGAATGATGCCACACATGTTGTGGGTCTGGGATGATGACCTATGCAAGTGTATCCTGGATGTAGCTTATGCAATTACTATTGCAACCAAAATACTTAAATGTATCAGTGCTATAACATTTCCCTGGTGTACTGGCTAGTTTTGTGTCAACTTGACACAAGCTGGAGTTATCACAGAGAAAGGAGCTTCAGTTGGGGAAATGCCTCCATGAGATTCAGCTGCAAGGCATTTTCTCAATTAGTGATCAAGGTGGGAGGTCCCTTTGTGGGTGGTGCCATCTCTGGGCTGGTAGTCTTGGTTCTACAGAGCAGGCTGATCAAGACATGGGAAGCAAGCCAGTAAGGAACATCTCTCCATGGCCTCTGCATCAGCTTCTTCCTGACTTGCTTGAGTTCCAGTCCTGATTTCCTTGGTAATGAAGCTGAATAAACACTTTCCTCCCCAACCTGCTTCTTGGTCATGACGTTTGTGCAGGAATAGAAACCCTGACTAAGACATGAGCCAAATAAACCCTTTCCTCCACAAGTCATTTTTGGTCCTTGTGTTTCATCACAGCAATCAGCACACTAAGATAGAAATTGTGATTTGGCTTTTGCTTTTACATAGGGTTATGTAGGCTTAGATTTTTCAAAACCTATTTTTAATAAGGGTTCTTAAATGCATTAACATCCCTTCTAGCCCACCACCCACCAGAAGTAGTAGAAAAGAGAGGTTAATAGAGCAAATCCAATCTATGTTGACAGGATATCAGCAGTTCAGTTCACACAAATCTGCAGCGACAGTTTGATCCACTCACAAACACCATTCACAAATCAGCAGTGGGGGGTTGATCCAGAACAAACTGCAAGGCTCTGCCAATTGGCCTGAGTCCCCAAAAGTGGTAAGAAGTGGCTCTGGAATATCACCAGAAGTTCTTTGGTGGCATTTTTCTCTATGAAGTCACGACAGACAATGACCAGCAAAGAATGGTAAGGTAAACCAAAATCAGAGCATCATCCACTGTCTGTTGGGTTATATTCATCTTCTTTCCAAACACCATGTGTTCTCCCAAGCATCTGTCCTTTTTCCAGGGTGCTTCCAGAAAAACACCACATATCTGCTCTTAGGGAAACATCCCCCCACGTGTCTGCTTCAGCAGAAACATCTTCTCATAAGACAGTTTCCAGAAAAGCATCACATGACACAACTGAGTCTCCAAAGAAACCAGAAATTTCAACTTCAGGCTTACAGTGAAGAGATTTCCTCAAGTCTGAGAAGAGACATGAAATCTGTACTTTGATACAGTGTTGAAATTTTGATAGACTGTGGGAATTTTTGACGTTGGACTGAGTGCATTTTTGCATTATGATTTGGCTACAAGCCTATAGGAGCCAGATAGTAGAGTGTGGTAATTTGAATGAAAATGACCTCCATACACTCACAGTTTGAATGGTGGGTCTCTAGTTAGTGGAACTATTTGGGAAGGATTAGGAGGCGTGGCCTGGTTGGAGGAGATATGTTACTGATGATTGGCTTTGATGTTTCAAAGGCCCAGTCTGCCTCTCTCTGTCTGTCTGTGGATTCAGATGTAAGCTCTCATCCCCAAGCCCGTCTGTCTGCCACATGTTCCTTGCCATGATGACTGTGGACAAACCCTCTGAAACTGTAAGTGAACCCTTGATTAAATGTTTCCTTTTATAAAATTTGGCTTGGTTGTGGTATTTCTTCACAGTATATAACAGTAACTAAAACTGTTAGAATTTTCGTTTCTTTTCCTTCCTCTACCCAGCCCCCATCCTGGTAAGGTCTCACTATTCTGCTCAATCTTCCCCTGAACTCACAGTCCTCCTGCCTTAACTTCCAGAATGCTGGGATTAAGAGTTTGTGCCACAATGTTCAACATTCCCTAAGTGTTTTCTTCATGGACAATCACGTCATCTGAAAATAGAAATGTTTCTATTTCATGGTTTCTAGACTGTGTGCTTTTCATTTCTTTTACCTCACTGCAGAGACTCCAACTTTCAGTTCTGTGTTGAATAAACATGATGAGACATTTTTGTTTTGTTGCTAAGGAAAAGTGGTGTGTTTTAAGAGATGCTTTTCTGGGGTGAGAAGATTGTGTGTGTGTGTGTGTGTGTGTGTGTGTGTGAATGTGTATGTATGTGTGTGGGTATGTATGTATGTGTATGGCTGTGGGTATGCATGTGAGTGTGTCTGTGTGCACACAGTCAGTTTGTATGTGTGTGAATGTACGTGTGAGTGAGTGTGTGTCTGAGTATATGTGTATGTGTGTGTGAATGTGTGTATGTATGTGTCTGGGTGTGTGTGTACATATGGGTGAGTGTGTGTATGTGTGTGTGTGTAGATATTCAAGTAGGACAGAGGTTGGTATAGGGCACCTTCCACAGTTGCTTCCCAACTTGTCTTTCACTGAACCTACTGATCAATTGACTAGTTTCCCAGAGAGTTTTGAGAACCTTCATTTGGCTTGAGCTAGGGTTACAAATAAGTTCATCCATGCTAGACTTTTAAAAAGTGGGTAATAGAGATGCAGCACAGGTCCTACATCTCTATTAGAATTTACACACCAAATGCTTTACTGACCAAGCCTTTCCCAGTTCCCCATGTGCTCTTTTTTTCCTAGATTTTTTAAACTGTGGATTGTATTTATTAAATTCTTTATGTCACTGATGCCATCATGTGGTTTTTCTTCTTTAGTTTATTGATATAATGGAACACATTGTTCAGTTTTCAAACACTGAACAAGCCTTGCATACCTGTTGTCTTAGTCAGGGTTTCTATTCCTGCACAAACATCAGGACCAAGAAGCAAGTTGGGGAGGAAAGGGTTTATTCAGCTTACACTTCCCACATTGCAGTTCATCACCAAAGAAGTCAGGACTGGAACTCAAGCAGGTCAGGAAGCAGGAGCTGATGCAGAGGTCATGGAGGGATGTTTCTTACTGGCTTGCTTCCCCTGACTTGCTCAGCTTGCTTTCTTATAGAACTCAGGACTGCCAGCTCAGGGATGGCACCACCCACAATGGGCCCTCCCACCCTTGATCACTAATGGAGAAAATGCCTTATGGTTGGATCTCATGGAGGCATTTCCTTAAGTGAAGCTCCTTTCTCTCAGATAACTCCAGTTTGTGTCAAGTTGGCACACAAAACCAGCCAGTACACTTATATTAGATCCTACCTGGTTAAGGTGTAGAGTTAAAGTATACATTTTCATACGATGTTGCATTTGATTTTCTATCCTTCTGCCTAAGACCTTTGTGCCCATGTTTATAAGAGTTATCGGTTTCTAGTATCATTTTGTGCATGTGTGTGAGTATGCTGTGAATGTACACAGTTGTGTGTGTGTTCGCGTGCTCCTGTGTTGTCTATGTCTTTGTCTGGATTTGATGTGAGAGTAAAACTTGTATCACACTGATTATAAAATCAGCTGGACAGGACTTCCTCCTCGTCTGCTTTCTGTAATCAAAGGAAGAGAATGTGTGCTGGTTCTTTGGATGTTTGGTCCCATTTTCCAGTATGGTTGTCTGGATCAGGAGTTTCTTTTTCAGGGATTTTGAGTTAGAGGTTCAGTGATCATCAGGCTGCCCCAGCTGACAGCACAACTGAGCTTTGAGAGTCAAAAGCCTTTGGGGAGCTGTTTGGTTTCTTATCTATTAACACAGGAGCACAAAGTTGTTCATATTGAATTTGTTTTATTTTGTTGCTGTTTACTTGGGTTTTGTTGTTGTTGTTGTTGTTTTGTTTTCTTTAAGACAAGTTTTTTTTTTTTTTTTTTTTAAGACAAATTTTTTTTTTTTTTTTTTTTGTGAAGCACCTGATTGTCCCAGAAGTCACTTTGTAGACCAGGCTGGCCTCAAACTTGTAGATCCACCTGCCTCTGCCTCCCAAGTACTGGATTAAAGGCATGGACCACCACTGCCCGGCTTATATTTGTCTTTTAGGGGGGTGTAACAAAGTTCCACAAACCGAGTGACGTAAAACTATAGAAATGTTTTGTCTTGTCTTCTGGATGCCAGGAGTCTGAAACCAGCACAGTGCCAATGCAGGGCACGTTTACATGGAAATCAGCAGAGGGGAATCTCCTCCTTTCTGGCTTCTGGGATGTCACTGTATGATGGCTCCATCCTCCCATACTCTTTTCTTATAAGGTTATGGCCACACTCTTCTTCCCTGTGGCCTCGTTTTAATTAAACTAATTATATGTGCAGTGACTTTGCATCTTGAGATATTGGATATTAAACCAACGCATATATCTTGGTAGAAGCTTCATTTCACCACACCTGCTTTTCCTTATTCCCTTTAAGAAGCAGAAGGCCGGCTGTGATCACTCCTGTTTGTTTCCTGATGGCAACAATGTGTCTTCTCAGTTTTTGTCCATGCTTGTCTTCCTAGAGCATTTTTAAGTAATATACTTGGGATAGCTTGGGTTGTTACCAAGAGCCCTGTGTATGAATGGCAAGCAGTCTCTCACTGAGCTGTAGCCCCAGGTAATTGTCCAGAAGAAAGAACACTATTTATTCACTGCTTGTTGTGTCCTGCTGACTACCTGTTTCCATTTTCATCGGCCACACTCCTATCTTTGGTGTTTCTTCTTCCTGCAGTGGGTTTGCTTCTAGCTTCTTGGAGTAGGGACTCAGATCACTGTTTGACCCTTAACGGAGGGAGACGGTGCACTTCTGCATCTGGCTGCATTCCTTATGACATCACTACTTTGTCTTTGCACTTCTGCATCTGGCTGTGCTCAGTGTGACATCATTACTCTATTCCCCACCTCTGTCTGAGTCTGAAAGTGATGCAGGGTGAAAGGGAAGTGTCTGAGTTTGGATTTGGAATAAAGCCTCAGTTGCTGTTAGGAAGTGTTTATCTTCTTTTATTCTCAGTGTGTTTTAGTAATGTGGTAAAAGGGTTGACAGACAGACAGACAGACAGACAAACAAACAAAAACCCCAAAGCAAAACAGAACAGAACAAAACAAAACCAAAACCCAAAACCCAAAACCCAAAAGAACCACAAAAACCGTATGAAAATGAATATATTTGAAAGAAGCCCTTCCCCTCTGGGCTTCACACAACAAAACATGCCCATGGAAAGCCCATGGTTTTCAAAGGTACGACAATAGAGTGGGGGGGGGAGTGTTGGGGGGTTCCCCCAGTGGAGGAATTGGAGAAAGGACTGAAGGAGATGAGGGGGTTTGCAGTCCCATGGAGGGAACAACAGTATCAACAGACCAGACTCCCCCCCCCAGAACTCCCAGGGACTGGACCACCAACCAAAGAGTACACATGGAGGGACCCATGGCACTGGCCGCATATGTGGCAGAGTATGACCTTGTTGGATGTCAGTGGAAGGAGAGGCCCTTGGGACAGAGAGTGTTTGATGCTTCAGTGTAGGAGAACACCAGGCACCAGGGCAGAGAGATGGGAGTGAGTGGGTGGGTGGGTGGGAGAGCATTCTCATAGAGGTGGAGGGGGNGGGGGGATAGGGGGTTTCTGAAGGGGAGACTTGGAAAGGGGAAAACATTTGAAATGTAAATAAAGAAAAATTAAAAAATAACTTCTAAAAATAAAATAAAATGTGCACACACACACACACACACACACACACACACACACACACACACTAACATTTTCCCAGTGATCATGTCCAGCTATCAGCTTAGCATTCCTTTCCCAAATCCATCACCCTTTGGTTGGTGATCCTGGAGCTGGATCATGCAACACACTTGCTCTGCCAACTGGCACAATGACACTTTGTCAGTAGAGGGCACTGGAGGGACACTGCAAAACTAGCTAGCTCTGTCTGTCCCTGATGTCCTTGTTCTTAAAGCTTGGCTGATAGCCTCTCACCCACAGCATCCAGCAGTGCACACTGGAGCACCCGCCCCCAGACACCCTTCCAGCCTCCGTGTGCTGAAGCCCTCCTGCCAGCAGACTGTTAGCTTCAGCCCACCAGCTGCCAACCAACCCTGAACAAACCCTGAGTAAATCTTTCTGCTCATCTGCCGGGCTGCAGCTACAGCCTTTCTAACAAAGACTTTTAAGGAAGAGGTCCTTCTTTGCAAATTGCTCCTTATATGGGTATTCCCATTCCTACGGCTATCATTAAGACTTCTGTCTTCTATTAACGCTTTCTTTCTGGTAATTAATTTTTGGTATAACAGTCTCCCTGTTCAAATGGGTTGTGTGACTTCTGCCCCCTGCATAAACCCTGTATAATGGAGAAACAGAATGGTCTTTAATTGTACCAGAATTCAAAGTTCTGATTGTGGGGTAAAGTTGATAATGCCCTTGGATTTCAGCGTGTGCTGATAGCAGCGTGTGCTGATAGGAAACAGGTTTCTGGCATCCTATTGTACTTGGGGATGACACAATTAGCTTGTGATTGTTAGGGGTTGGCTGTGATGGAGTGTAAAGGAAGTGAATACCAAGAAGCCATGAGTCGCTTCAGTTAACCACTGATGTCACAGTGATAAGGGGTTGTAGTCTTATACCCTAGGTGGCATTCCACACCGTCTCTACCATACAGTCTCATCTCCACTTGAGTCTGGGCTTATGTCTGATCTTAGTATTTTGTTTCATGGATGTTTATGTACCATACTACAATGCTTTTAGAGAGAGAGTGTGTGTGTATGTGCATGTGAGTGTGTGTGTGTGTGTGTGTACATGTGTGTATGTCTGTGTGCATTAGAGGAGGAGATAAGGAGGGTAAATTCTTCCTTACTTCTGTTACTTCCTTCTAGAATTTTTCATTATATTTTTATGTGTTATTTTCCACATCATCTTAAATATTAGCCTTCATAGTCCTAGGGGAAACATTTAGTTTTATTTATTTATAGGATTTATTTTGTGTGTGTGTCTATGTATGTGTGCTTGCATGTCTTTATGTGTACCATGTATGCTCAGTGCTTTCAGAAGCCAAGAGAGGTTGAGTCATGAAACGTTGTGAGCTGCCTCAGTGGTCTCGGTACTAGGAACCGAACCCAGGTCCCTAGCTTTGTTTTTTATTGAAATAATATTCTATTTTATATTACTCAGAGGCAATCAACATATTTTGGGGGTTTATAAGTCCCATACAAAGAAATGCCACCTCTCTGCTCAATCATATCATTTTATCATTTATTTATTTATTTATTTCCTTCCTTCCTTCCTTCCTTCCTTCCTTCCTTCCCCTAAACCTTCCCTATGCTACCTCTCTGTCTCTCTGTCTCTGTCTCTACCTCCCTCCCTCCTTCTCCAACTCATGGCTTGTTGTTATAATGAGTGTTATCTCTCTCTGTGTATTCCTAAATATATAAATACAGCCTCCTCAGTTACCATAATGTTACTTGTATGTATGGTTTCGAGGCTAACCACCTAATACTGGATAACTGACTCAGGGACTCTTCTCTGGGGACGGTGACCTCTCCTGCTTTCTGCATTCCTTAGTTACATGTAGTTCTTTGGTTAGCCTTTAGGGGCCATGAGATGCCCCCTCCCGTGTTAGTGTGTCTGTCTGCAGGTGTTGCCAGTGTTCAGGGCTTGTTTAGGCAGCCATGCTGATGAGAGTTCATGGGTACAGCTTCCCTGACGTTTCTAGGAGACGCCTTACAGCAGGTTCCCTGGTGCTCTGGTTTTTGCAATCTCTCCTCTCTTCCTCCATGATTCCCTGAGCCTCGGGTGCAAGAATGGCATTCTAGGTGTATCAGCTGAGGCTGGGTACCACACACTCACAGTCATTGTTTTGCATTTTTGTAAGTTGTGGTTTTCTGTAGTGGTCTTCATCTGTACCAGGAAGATGTTTCTTTGATGGAAAGTTAGATGTGTAACTATCTGTGGGTTTAAGAACACATAGTTAGAATGTTCTTAGGGATTGTGTTGGTTTAGTAAAGTAGCAGGTGTAGATTTCCCCTCGAGATCCACGACTTCACTAGTCCTGTTTAACTGGTTAAGTTTCTAGTATTGAGCAGGATGTACTTCTGTGTGAGTAGGCCTTTGGTCCAAGTAGAGAGCTGTTGGTTACTGTCAAAATATGCTCACCACTAGCGCGCCCTTAGTGATATTGTGCCACGGCGCTGGTTGTTATTTTAGTTCACAGGCTTCATGGCTGTGTATGACATTGCTTCTGTCCCTTGGAAGCTTGCATGGTCCTTTCTGGCTTAAGAGCCAGTCCTTGGGAAGGGGGCTTTCAGGCCAGGTCCAGTTCAACCTTCAGTCCTGTGTCTGAAGTACATGGTGCCTTCCAAAATAGGGACTTTATCTTCAACCACTGGAAGGCAACCAAGGGCCACAGCAATAGCCTATAATGTGTGTGTGTGTGTGTGTGTGTGTGTGTGTGTGCATGTACCTTGACCAAAATCCTGACCAAAAACTCAAAGGAAGCTTCTTGTGCTTAGGCTTTGAGGGTTTTGATAGTCTATAGCTCTCATGGAGAGCTTTGTCAGCCCAGATGGGAAATCTGCATTTAAACTCTAATTAGCTCTCTCTCTCTCTCTCTCTCTCTCTCTCTCTCTCTCTCTCTCTCTCTCTCTCTCCCTCCTCTCTTTCCCTGTGTGTGTGTGTGTGTGTGTGCGCGCGCGCGCGCGCGCACATGTGTGTGTCTGAATGTGTACATGTTGTATGTTTGTGTGCATATGTGCGTCTATATGTGTCGTGTGTGTATTTGTGTGTGTGTTTGTGTGTGTGTATACATTACATATAAATTTATGTAGGTAGATAGTAATAGGATTCTTTATGACCTTTGCAGATATCCTCACTGGTATTATATCTACTTCCTTCTGGATTTATCTCAGCCCCTCCCTTATCACTGTAGCCTGGCATCCACGTCCCTATTACCCCCCAACACTCCATTTCTCTCTTTACTTCTGGTTTCTGCAGTTACTCCACACTATATATTTACATCTGAAGCCTTGGAGCTAGGAGCCACAGATAGGCACCCATAACATTCATTTTTCTTGGTCTGGATCACCTCTCAATACTTTCTTTTCTAGTCTGATTCACCTACTTGCAAATCTCATGATTTCATTTTTTCTTTAAAGCCGAACACCATCCTATATACTGTATGTATATTTGTGCCATATTTTCATTATTCATTTGTCAGTTGAAGGATATTTATATTGTTTTCATGATTTCTAGAAGGAATATCTAGTTTTAAAGACTAAAGTCACATGTAGCACTACAGTCTTTCTGAAAGTTCATATTTGAATGAAGCTGAGAACATTGGTTTTCAATTGAAACACACACACACACACACACACACACACACACACATATTCTTGTCTAAGAATTACTAGAATAGCTAGAAGACAGACACAAGGTTCCATTAGGGCAAGAAAGCCACACATTTACTGAGCAACGATGATAGACAACTTAGGTGAGAACACTTCCTGAGGGAGCCTTGTGGGTTCTGGCTGCCGTCAACTCCCAGGTAATCCTTGTTTAAAGCCATTAAAACCCTAAATGGCTTTAACTAAATTGGGCATGTCCGTTGAAATGGTTATATTTTAGACATCACGAAACAATTTTGAGAAACCAATAAAGAATAATTGACACCACCAGACTCCTTACATTCAAGATACAAGATTTATTCACACCAACAAAAAATAATCACAACAAAATATATACTAATTATAAAACTGAAAGGGTATAGTGACATAGACTGTTAGGTTCTCTTTTGATTTTGCTTGTTTCTGTAAATTTGCTTGTTTCTACATACATTTTATTCATGAAGGAATAACAATCATTAAGACGCAGCGGCCATCTGCATTTCTTGTACAGAGCAAAGTGCAGAAGCTTTTGGTTACAACGGCGTTTGCATGAAACAACAAACTAAGCTAAGAGCCCAAAATATTACCTTTTTTTCTCCACATACATATATCCACTAAACCGAGAAATGAGCAGTTAGTATTCCTGCTTAACCCTCACTAACACTTTTTCTTGTTTTTACTAAGTGCAAAGTAAGGAACTGTGTTTTTGCCTCTTCTTTAGTTGATCTCAGAAGATGAACTATCTAATTCATGAGAAAAGCGGAATTTCAGATACCTATCATCTTCCTTACTCTTAGGGTCTAGGACTAGCTTGTCCTCGTGGCTGTGAAACTTGTGGCTCTGATGTTCCAGGCTGGCTTTGAAACTTGCCTGACTATCGATCACATCTGACTGATCGGCGCTCTCGATCACATCTGACTGATCGGCGCTCTCGTGGCTGGCTTTGTTCTCCTTGGACTGCTCAAGGCTGTGTGTTTCCAGACTTGGTTCGTCCAGCTGCCTTGACTCATGGCTGGCCTTCCCGTTGCTGTCCTGATCAGAGGGCACGCTCAGAAGCTGGGCAACAGGGATGACCTTGAGGGCCTCCTTAGACTCACCACTGTTCACGTGAGAGGTGAGGTCCTCATCTGTGGCATCAGGATACTGAATCAAGAACAAATTGAAGAATTATATAAACAGCCAGGAACAAGAGCATCATAATGCTTTGATCTCTAACTTTTAGGTCAAATTGTACTAAATACTTTTAAAATTTTAATTGAAGAAAAATAATATTAGGGTGTACTTTGTATTTCACCAGTCAGTTTCATATCAATCACTTCTGGTTTAATATGGATATCATCTTTGTGTGTGATAAAACCTGTAAGGTTCTCTTTCTGATGAAAAGACATTGAACGTTAAAGTTAAACTGAATAGTAACGCCAAGGCTAAAAAAGTCTAATCCGGACTCCTGTCTAAGCTCATTGTAACAGTGACTTTACAATGCCTCTCACCCACTTAGCTTTCATTATATATGACCGTTATATATATGGACATTATATTTAACATATAATTGCTGTTTCCCAAAGTAACTATTTAATAACATAAATTGCCCCTAAATATCACTAAGACTTTAGATATGGAAAGATGAAATTGTGTGTGATAGGTAAAATTAAAAAGACATCACGCACACTTTTAAACAAGACCATTAAAATCGAAAAAAAAAAAAAGCTCTGTATTCAAAGATCATACAGTAGATTTCAAATAAATGCACAGTGCTTGATGGATAGTGAGTGAATTTGCAGACTCTGGTTTCTTAGAAGTGAGATCAAGCCATAGCCCTTCAACATGTCTGTTCATTATTTACCTGTTCATCAGAAACCTGGAAACTCCTAGACTTTGACCTCAGTCCATAAGCCAAGCTATCACCTCGACCGTCCGGGACATCGACTGTAGGGGCAATTGGAGTGAAAGTGTCTGCTTGTGTACTAGCAGTGAAGGTCTCATCAGACTCATCGGAATGGTGGGATTCGTCAGATTCCTCCGAGTCCACAGAATCCTCGCTCTCTGCATGGTCTCCGTCGTCATCGTCATCATCATCATCGTCATCCATGTGGTCATGGCTTTCATTGGAATTGCTTGGAAGAGTCTAAATCACAAGTCAAGTTGGCTCAGTAAATTAGTGCTCAGGTTTGAGACTATAATAGCTTCGTTGAAACATTTTAATTTAATTTCAAGGTCTTTGCGTTTACAATACATTCCACGGTTTTAAGCTAATGAAATGGGCCTCTTGTTTGCTTTTTAACACACAGACAAATGAAATAACATTCCGAGGCACTTTTATTTTGTCTTTTTGACAAAATATCACTTTCTTAGATTTTTTCAAGTCGAACTTATAAGTAAAACATTCATATTGATAACACATATTTCCTTGTAAATAGTGTACATTGTTAATTTACTAAATTCAAATAATTACTAGATTGAGTTTCTTTAATTTGAAACAAATTCCCTAAGACATCAGATCATCTGTATATTAATATAGAGATCAAAATCTATAATTGCCTCCCTATTATCAAGGATAGTTAAGAAATGGCTCTGTTATACATGTGTGTACAAACTGCAGCCAAAATCCATACAGTGAACTAGAGATTAAAGTCTATTAAACTATAAATCTACAAAGGTTATGGTTCTTTTGATCTAGTTTTTCTTATCATAAATTGTCTCCATGTTTAAATTTAATCTTGAGGGAAATTTTTATTTATTTGCTCAGCAAATAGGGAAAGAACACTTATTAAATAATCTTTAATATTATCAACATAAATACTTTAAAATAAAATATCTTGGCTTGGTTAAGCATTGATGATATAGTCATCAAATATTAGTTAAAATATTGTAAATTTCTTTTCGTATTTTCATATTTTACAAGAGGCTTAAAGTTTCAAATAGCAGGCATAAGTAGGGACTTTCTGTAACACTAAACTTCTCTGAAGAACCTGTGTATTTTGGTGATGAATGAACACAGAGCCCCTCTAAGCAAGCTTTTGAGTGGAGATTTACTTGGATACTTCCTAAGGGACGGACAGTCTGAAGAAAATGATGGGGTGGCTTCTTCGGTGTCTCTAAAAGTGAGTCTCAGTGAACGCAAGAACTTACCTCTTGCTTAAAGTCATCCTTTTCTTCAGAGGACACAGCATTCTGAAAAAGGAAGGCCACATATCAGTACACAACATACATGATCAGCTGCTTAATTCTAAAGTTACCCTTTTCAACCTAATTCAGGTGTCATATCTCAGACTGCCAGATGATACAATAGATTCAAAGGCTACCATGGATGCAAAGTATCCATTGGTCCTCTAGACACTCACTTACCTCTAAGCTTGAAGCTCCCGCTACCTACCCTGTATGGCTTGATTAGTAGCTGCTCATCAGCATTTTAGGGTTTTGTTAATTTATTGTTTGTTTACTTTATTTTTTGTGTGCAACTGTTTTGCCTGCATGTGTAGTAGTGTACCATGTATCTGCCGAGCCCCCAGGAGATCAGAGGACTACAAAAGACCCCTGGAATGGAGTTAAAGAAGAATGTGAACTGATATCTAGGCGCTGGGAACTGAACCTGGGTCCTCTGCAAGAACAGCTCTGCCATCGATCTAGCCCAGCTGTTCAGTTTTGAGAAATTAAAACACGATACCTGAAGTGCAAGGAGAGTCTGCTTTTGAGATGGGTCAGGCTCCAGCCATGTGGCTACAGCATCTGGGTGTTTGCTGTAAAGCTATTTCAAAAAAAAGTATGCATTTGCTATTATTAAAAAAAGAAACACAGAGCTCTGTAAGCCATAATCTTAACATAAACAACAAGTGCTCATCTTCAGGAGTATATTCTTAAAGGCTTTTTAATATTTTCTTCTGCCTCTACATCACTGAGATTCTAGAAAACTGACTCTTGAGCTCTTTGGCTACATCCTAAATACCATTTGATGACTTATACTGTTACTTCTTTACAAAATGCATCCCTGTATGTAAAATTTTTCTTTTGTGACATTTTAAAGTACTAGTTATGGTCTTCCTTTCCTATATGGAAACGTTAATTTCCATCATGTTATTGTAATTGAACATCTGTGTTCTCCAGACTGTTGGAAGACAGGCAGCCCCACCACCATCTCATACATCCTGTGTACAACTGCTTCCATGACTGTCTTCGCTGAGCAATGAAGCTGCAGTGAAGCTCTACACTGGCCTTTGTTCTGTTCATCTGGACCTGAACTCTGTGTGCCTTTTTGTCCAAGCACACGGTCTGTGTTTCACCAGCATATTCTTACCTATGTGGAGGCACAGGTATGCTAGTGCTGCTGGTCTTACGTTGAAACTTGTAAAGGTACTGGTTTGGTTTTTGTTCTCATTTAGAAAAATGTGGTCTAAAGTCAGCTAATATGCACAGTAGATCCAAACAGCGCAAACGGACTTTTCTTTTCACAATGGACTTGGATGGTATTGTAAATATCATAGTCATATGATCAGCTCCAGCTGACATCTGAAGTGACCTTCTAAAGTCAGCCTGTGGGATTTTCCAAGCATGCTGACTCAGGAAAGAACCAGTCACTCAAGGTCCTGTGACCTGCTTTATGTAAGTAGCAATAGTCTAGAACGTAACAATCTAATTATAAGAGAATCTGTTTATTAAAAACAATGGCCTATTTGGTACTGTCTCTGTCTATAATACATAGTAAGTACTTTGAAATACACAGGCCTAATTATATAGATGACTAAAATGGCAACAAAAAAATTTTGCTGTTCCTAGCAACCTTTGCTACGCTGGCAAACAATCTTCAGTTAAATGATCAACCCAGAGGTGCTTACCATCTTCTCCTCCGAGCTGCCAGAATCAGTCACTTTCACCTTTAAGACAGAAAAGTGACAAGGAAATGCGTGTGAGTGTGCTAAAGCTAAAATTCATTTATTTTCAAGAATTCTCTCTAAGATTCAGCTGTACTCACCGGGAGGGAGGAGGCAATGCCAAATAGGCAAAAGCAAATCACTGCCAATCTCATGGTTGTAGTTAGTCCTGCAATATGTTTTATGAGACACAGTTGATGTCTTGACAGGTTCAAATACACTCTTGGCACCACTAGATCATCACCAAGTCCCCAATAAATTATGGAATCTTTCTACATCTCAGAGAAAATTTCAGTGTGTAGGCTTTTGAGTCAATCTTTTTGTGCCTCTCCTTCCTCCCCACCTCTCATCCTTAGCAAAGAAAAGGGCAATTTCACAGCTCTATCTATCCAAACTTTATGTCTGGAGTCTCAGAGCTTATGCCCCCACTATCTGATGTCTCTAGCACTCCACACACCTAGGATCTGTTTCACAGTAACCTAGTTATTAAAACACAGAACTACCGTGAGAGTGCTTTCTCCAAGGAAGAAAGAAAGATAAAAAGAAAATAGAATGATAAAAGAAAATTGCTTTTTCCATTTTTCCAATTTGCATTTCAAATGTGATTTTTAACTTACATTATACAAAGCTGAAAGAAACAAAGATATCTTTGAATTTGAGTAAGATATTCTATTTGGAATAATAATAGTAATAATAATGATAAAAAGACACTGAGAGCAGGCAACAGCTTTTCTGTGTGTGTTGATGAGTCTGTGTTATCACACTGGGACCTTAGTGAAAAATTAAAAGCCAAGTGCAGAAGCAAGACATTAAGGAAGGATCTCTTTTGAAGTGAGACAGTTTCCTAAAAATAACCGTATCTGGTTTATATTAATATAGAGGATCCTTCTTTACTAGTCTCCATAGTCATCCAGCCACTTTAAAATGATGCAGACATTTGTTCCAAAGATACATAGAACTTTACAATGTGTGTGTGTGACAGGGAGAGAGAGAGAGAGAGAGAGAGAGAGAGAGAGAGAGAGAGAGAGAGAGAGAGAAATTACTAGCAGTTCTTTCTGTCTTTTAGAGGACCAACTAGATTTATTTTTAACTTCTACATCCAACCCACTTTGAAAATACCTGGAAGCCTGTAATGTACCTGACCAGCTTATTCAAAAAAAAAAAAAAAAGACCAGCCCAGCAGGAGTCTGACTAACAAGCTGTTAAAAGAATGTTCTCTGGACTCACCCTCAGAATCCAGTCAGGAGAACTGCAGCCTCATGGGCCACTGCAGGCTTACCTTGGCTGGTTTCCTCCGAGAATGCCTGCCGCAGAAGACTGCAAACCCAAGCAAGGATGCTCTGTCTGTGTGAGCTGCTGGTGGCTCAGACCTCCCAGAATTTAAATGCTGGTCCAGACAGTCTCCACCAATCAGGAGGCGGAGTGATGTGTCATGAGGTTTTTGCCACTGCCCGGCCCACCTGCTCCTACACTTCCCCCTCTGGTTTTGTGGTTTTTGTTTTTTTTTTAAAAAGGAAGAAAAGGAAACACACACAAAGCATTACTTATGAACGATGTCATTAACTACCCTTTTCATTTATAGGCTGCGTTTAGAATCCCGGAAGAGCATCAGGGATCCATAAGGAGAGGCAGAGGAGATCACCCTCACAGAGACTTTGTTTATAGTTACTGAATTAGTAGAAAAACATCAATGGGAGTGAAAGGTATGGATTCTCCTTCTGTCTAAGTTACAGATAAAGACCACATGGATACACTATTTGATTCTCTCAGACTTACTTAAGACTAGAAAACTGCTGTCTCGGCAGAATTTTCAGAACCCCCCTTTTGCCTTTGTATTCAGTAGCTTAGGTTGGCTGGGGCACAGTGGCTCAGTTTTGTATTCCAGACGATCACCATGAGTTTGAGGCTAGCCTAGGCTCCACACTGTGTTCCCGGTCAGGTGCGGCAACAGAGTGAGACCCTCTCACAAACGAAACAAAGCCTCACAATACAACAAAAGAAAGTGACATCTCAGTTTTGACACTTGAACTATGCAGCCGCTTGCTGGCTTGCTGTTTGTACAAACCACACAGTGACCCTAAATTCCTCTCCTGCCTCCACTGACCTTTGGAGATGTGAACGTAGTTGCTCTGTTGGAGCAGCTGGGAGTGATGGTTCTGATGCTATCTAAACTATAATGGCCATATAGAACAGAAGAGGTGGTTGCTCCAGATAAAGCCTGCCTAAGCAAGCAGTTTGTGAGACTGGAATGCTTGCTGGGTGGGGAAGCTGCAGGAGCCAGACTGCCTGTCAGTCCTTCTGTAAGCAGTGCCCAGTATGACCCTGGGCAAGACACAGCCTATTTACAGGACAATGGATTAGTGTATGTAGAGGTGACAGCATTCCACATTTTGCAATGGCCCCTCCCCCACAAGTTAAAGAACGTGTATGTTTTAACTCTTACTGAAATCTTCATCAGAGGCAAGGAGCTGTAATTTATAATGCCTTTGAAGTGATCTTTAAGCTGTACACATTAAAGGGTATTCTGAATATTTTTAAAGACACTATATTTCTGAATTATCTTTTTTGAGTTTTATTTCCTGGAATATATAAGGTTGGCTACTTTAAAAGATTTTAAAATTTGTATTAACAAAACGTTACTGAATAGTTAAGATGTATTCAAATGAGATAAAGTTATAGGTGAAGCAGACTGCTTTAAATATTTAATACTGTCCTGCAGTTACTGCCTTTCTTCCCTTACCCGAAATGGAGAACACAGGCTTACCTTACATCTCCAGTGTAAGAGGCATGCAGAAATTGAGATTAGAGTTAAGTCAAACCTTTGTTGTATTAGACATTAGTGCCACTTGCCAAACCCTGCTTTTAATGTGAGTATAGATTAAGTAATCTTCTACAGGGTTAGACTAAGCAGCACAAAACTGTTTCTAGCATTTGGGTTACCTCTTGACAGATGTATTCTAGATGAATTGATACTATTACCTTGAAGGTCCTTAGCACACTCTTTATTAAGATGACTCCTATGACTATCAAACATTAATCACACAGGTTATAATGTTGTAAAAACAGACTCCTTATTTCTTAAAAAAAAAAAAAAAAACCCCAACAACAAACGTTTTTGCCTTTAAGCACAACGCCCACAGGAGTTTGTGTTTTCAGTGTTGTTCAGGGAAATTCCACAAATCCTAAGGCAGCAAGCCGTCCACAGGGTTCACTGCAGTTTACTCTGCGCCCACAGGAATGATTCAACACGAATTAGGGAGGTATAGGAATAGATTTTGCTGGAGCTGAGCCACCTGGGGCTGAACCATCTGACCCTTCCAGGACTCTTTTTCATTCTAACTCCCAAGTGCCACACGATGGCAGCATTTCTAGAAAGGGCTACAGACAGTCCTCAAAGGCTTCGAAGATTTTTCTGGATGCATCCTCAGAGGCCGACTGTATACACCCTGTTTCCCAGAATGCAGAGTAAGGAAGTATTTCTCAGCAATGACCCAGCTGGCAACCAGGGCCAGGGACCCTGAGAACCGAAGCACCTCTGTCCTGCTCTGTTGATGCCTTCAGCAATTCCATTGCGACAGGACTGTCTGTTTCCCTCTTCCTACACTCACACCAGTGACCTTGAGGATGAGGCTTTACACTGGGAGCAGTTCTGCAAAGCAGAGGACAAAACGCCCTTCTGACTCAAGGAGGCACGCGCTTTTGCTTTCCGAATTCAACTATGCTGCTGACATTTTCCCTGAGTGGGATTTTCCATTTGTTTAGAATTCACACATTAAACAATTTAAATGCTTGTATTTCTGAGTCTCTGGCTAAGCTCACAGTTGGAAGATAGGAGCAAGAGTTTAAAATGCCTAAATTCTTTGTAAATCTTGTCAGTGGAAATAAAGAAGTTTAGTTGCAAAGGGTGATTTGTGATCTTAAAATGTATATACCATAAGAAGTTAGATAGAAACATAAAGAATAATGTTATTCTCTTGTTTACATAAAAATCCCCACATCACTGGAAAAGTTAAATGTTTAATGCCTCTTAAGTTGATGGGATATTTTATTATATTGGCATTCACCTTATCTGGAAGTTTGTCATTAGATTCTATATAGTACAGCTTTCTCAGCTATATATATATATATATATATATATATATATATATATATATATATATTCATTTTGTCCCCAAATAAAGATTCAGTTGTCTTGGAATTGTCTTGCCAGCATAACTTAACCTGTCAGGAGTTTAGTCTATGGAAAGGAGATATTATTCATTAAAGGGTGAGATTTTTTGATTCAGACATGAAAATATTATGTTGTACAAACACCATTAAGAAATAATATAAGTTCTTTTATCCCATGGTTAAATGCCATAGACAACAAAATCAACCTCCGAGAAGGTGGTCTTATAAAAGGTGGTCTTATAGAAGGTGGTCTTTTCTTATAGAAGGTGGTCTTATCTTATAGAAGGTGGTCTTATAGAAGAAGGTGGTCTTACATGGGTAATCATTAATTTTGAACTAAAACAAATGAAAAAAATTGACCTTAAAGCCCAGGATATGTTACAGAGGGGGAAAAAACCCTCGCTGAATTGATATCTTTGATTTATATGTTTTAGGGCACAGAAAAGTTTCACTGTGATATTCATGCACACACACATATACATACAGACACGTGAACATGCACATACACACATGCACACACACGCAATACACACATACATGCACACACATAGGCACACATACATGCACATGCACATACACACATGTGCGCAGGCACACATACATATACAGGCACACACATGCACATGCAAACACACATACGCACATGCACACACACATAAATACATGCACATGCACAGGAACACATATACAGGTACACACACATGCATAAACAGGCACACACACTTACATGCACATACAAATAGTCACACACACAGGCACACACACGCAAACACATGCACACAGATACACACACAGACATATACACACAAATACATACACACAGATACACAGACACAGACACATAGACACACAGACACACACACAAGGCACTGATGCTCTGTGAATAATATTGCAGGAAATATGAACTGAAGGTACTTCTGTGCTGTGTCAACTTGAGCATATAGCTTATCTGTGTAGTGTGGTTTTTCTACTTATACGGGTTTTTGCTTATTTTCATTTTTGAGATAGCGTTTCTCTGTGTAATAGTCTAGGCTGTCCTGGAACTTGCTTTATTGGCCAGGATGCCCTCAAGCTCAGGCCTACATCTGTCTGTCTCCCTAGTGCTGGGATTAAAGGCATGCACCACCACCTTGCCTAAGTTAATACACTGTAGAGACACCACTTTGCCCTCCTAGATTGCTTGTTTTAGAAAGACCCATGCTGATTGCTGAGTCCTACAGTGAAGTGATTAAACTCATTTATACTCCCAGCTGTGTATGAAGGAGCCCTCCTCCCTATTCCTTTAGTACTTCATTCTCTCTTCCCCACTTTCTTTCTAACTCCCTCCTTCCCTTCCTCTTCTTCCTCCTCCCCTTCTTCCTTTTCCTCCTTCCCTTCCTCCTCTTCCTCCTCTTCCTCTTTCTCTATTCCTCTTCTTCCCTTACTCCTTTTGACTTTCCTTTCTCACCCTCTTTCTTCTCTTCCTCCTCCCCTTCCTCCTCTTCCTCCCCTACTTCTCCTCTCCCTGCTTCTCTCCTATTCCTCTTTCCCCTTACTCCTTCTCTATCCCTCCTCCTCCTCTCCTTCCCCCTCCTCCCCTTACTCCTCCTCCCCCTCTCCACATCCTTCTTCCTAACAGTGCTTAGGACTGAACCTAAGGAACTAGAGCCATTCAACCTTCCCTTCTGACTTGCTTCCTGTTCTACACCGAAGCAGTCTCGTGGTCTACCATTGAGATGCAGTTCCACTTTCTAATTGTATCTATCTATCTATCTATCTATCTATCTATCTATCTATCTATCTATCTATCTATCTATCTATCTCCGTGTCATTATTCATAATGGAGACACATTAATGTTCTTCACGTTGAAGTCCCCTTAAAGTAGATTTATTTTCTCAAACGATATATTCCTATACTGATGGGTTGAATACTCATGAAAATGAAATGACATTTGAAACTCGTGTAGTCACTGGGGTTAAGGAAGTGTGGTTGAGAAAGAAACTCTGGGATGTGGACAGAAAGGCTCGTGGTCAACATCTTCTGCCCAAACTGTCACTTAAAGAGCCTTGTGGGATTTGACTTGAAAGGAAGTCCCCCTTCTCATCCAGCATCCATCATAGGAGCAGAGAACTTCACACCTATAGCAACAATGAGGCGGGCACGGGTGAATACAGAGATTCTGAAGAGAGAGGTCTCTGCTTCAGAAAAGAGGATAGCAGCTGCAGGCTCTCATTTGAGCAGATATCCAACCGTATCAATAAGAAATAATGACAGGTGTTTTGTAGAATGTGTAAAGGGACAGAAACATTCTACGAAATCAATTTAAGAGAATACTTGTTAAAATTTGATGTTTAAGTAATCTTTGGTAAGTTAATATAAGAATGTGATTATTTTAGTGTAGAACAACAATAACAACAACAAAACAAAAGAGAAAGAGACAAAGTCTGGACACCAGGAGAGAGACTAAGGTGGATATTTTCAAGGCCCACTTCCCTAGAGGCATTTTCCTGTTTGCCATCTGCTGTTGAGGGATGCCGACATTAATATCCCTCCCCCCATACAAATACAGGACATAAATAATTGCAACACAAGTTTGATTTTTTTCTTTAATGTTTGAATCTTTAATAAAATATAAGTTCTATGATGTGTTCCTGTATATGTCAGAATTCATTCAGTGAATGAATAAATTAATCTTCTATCATAAAATGTATGTTATTTCTACGCAGCCCTAGTGACCCCTGAAAGATTTTTTTCTGTTGCTTTCGTAAATCCCCATCTTCACCATCTTTTCTGGATCCCATGGAAAAGAACTCTCCCATTTTCTCCCATTTCCTAGAGGATCCTGGGAAATCCCTCCACTGGCTCATTCCTTGACAGTATTGATCTGGATTATTTCAAAGTCAGTTTCAGCTCTAAACTTCTATAATTTTTGTGTTTCTTTTAAGTTTCTGAAAAATACAATATTGACTTTACAACAGGAGGAGCCTTTAGGTCACCAGCATAAACTGCAGCTAGATCCCGAGACGTTCAACTGAAGAGTAAATTCTGACACAGAGAGTCACTCGTAGACCAGTAGCCACCAAGAAGCTAAAAAGCTGAGATATTTATTCATAGTAAAATATCATGCATACTTTAAATGGACTGTACTATAAATAAAAGTTTATATATAAAGTTAAATGAACTATACTATACTATAATACTATTTTTTAAAAAAATCAAACTGTATTTTTATTTCATTTAATACTTCTCTGTGTGTGTATGTGTGTGTGTGTGCGTGTGTGTGTATACACACACATGTGTGACGTGCATATGGAGGCCAGAGGTCACACGTGGGTGTTGCTCCTTACGGCTGTCATTTCTTTACTCACTTAGCCATCAACCGTATTTTTAAAAGCATGAAATCCCTCTCAACAAATGGCTTTCCTGTCAGTCTCCCATGTGCTGGAAACTCTGCTCAGACTTCCCATAATATAGATTTTCTACAGGCATTTCTCAATGTGGGTCAGATTCTGTTGTCCCACGAGTAGGAGGCTGGAACCAAAGAGGTTGGCCCGTTTCTTTCCTGGAAAGGGAGTCTGTGGCTTTGGGGGCAGCTTTACTGCTGATCAGATGAGGCCTTTGCAGCTGACCACGACCCCCACCCCCGCTGTTTTTAGATCTTGCTTTCTTCACTCCCCTTCTCTGTGTCTCCAAGCCCCATGGATGTGATGTTCAGATAACCCTTTAATTTCACTTTGCATTCAGTGAAGTTGCTGGGGAGTCACACAGGATGAAATTTGTTGCCAGTGCTGTGTTCTCTACCCATGGAGTCCTTAAAACAATTTACATTGTTTCATTGTAAACATTCCCATGTAAACATTGTTTCATTGTAAACATTCCCATGTAATCACAAGGTCAGCATTTACTTCTTTCTGTGGTAAGAAGTAAGAGCAACCCCAAACCTACCTTTGCTTATTCAAAACTGAGATATTCAAAATAATAATTACAATGCTGACAAATTTACATGTTTTAAGGGACTCGTGTATTGGACAATTTTTTAGATTGTGCATTAAATCAAAAGTCCTACCAACCATCTTAATTTGCATGATAACTTGAGGTTTGTTTGGTTTTTCAGATTCTTTTTTTTTTGTTTTTTGTTTTTGTTTGTTTGTTTGTTTTTTCGAGACAGGGTTTCTCTGTGTAGCCCTGGCTGTCCTGGAACTCACTCTGTAGACCAGGCTGGCCTCGAACTCAGAAATTCACCTGCCTCTGCCTCCCAAGTGCTGGGATTAAAGGCTTTTTTTTTTTCAGATTCTTATACTTGAAGCTAAGTACTATCTCCATCCTGTCTATTGGTGAGGTCTGCTCACTTCTTGAAAATGCATGGCAGGGTTGAGAGATAGCTCAGTTAACACGCGCTTGCCTTTACAGCATAGAGATCTGAGCTGAGTCCACAGAAACCCCACTGGGGGGGGGGATAAAACAGACAAAATAAACAGAGAAAGAAACAAAGAGACAAAGAAGCAAAGACAAAGCCACATCCATCCATCCATCCATCCATCCATCCATCCATCCATCCCTGCTCAGCATTGTCGTTCTTGCACTGGGGAGGTACAGACAGTTGTACTCTCAGGACTCTCTGTCTGCCTTAGCCTGTTTGGTGAGTTCCAGGCCAGTGAAAGACCCTGTCTCAAAAAATATAGACAGCGCTGGAGGAACAAAGCCTGAACTTGTCCTCTGGCTTCCACATGTGTGCATACTAATATATGTATGTAGACTACTCCATGTATGTTCACTGTCCCATATGTACATACTAACAAGTGCATAATACCCTATGTGTGTACACTCACACATGTGTGTATATAGCACATGTGTGCATACTACTCCATGTGTACAAACTACCCCATCTATACATATGCATACTAACATATGTGCACACTCCCTCATGTGTACACACTAACACGTGTGTGCATACTACCCCATGTGGGTATATTATCCCATGTGTGCATACGACCCTATGTATGCAGACTATCACATGTATGCAGACTACATTATATGTGTATTGATGAGAGAAATCTTATAAAATGAGAGTGAATAGTTTTGTCTGACAAGCTCAGATCGAATGCAAATGAAAAGCATTGTTTTCCAAGTATGAAGAGAAGGGTAATGACATGACAGAGCCATGAGCTACAGAGCATGAGAGCATGTCACTGTACATGTGCTATGAATAACCAATGCCAAGCATACTCTTGCACACTGTGGGTTGATAGGAACTTCATGCTGAATACATACTTCAATTGACCCTGCAAAGGTGAACTGTTTATAATTTAACAGAGGCCATAGAGAATGACACATTCTATAGTTAACCTTTGTCTGAACCTCTTTTCATACCTAACACAGCAATGGTAGCAGGAATAGCTGCTGTATCAACACTGCATCGTCTTCTAGGAAGTGAGCCTTCCTGCATCTTTATGTGGTTAGTTCTTGGCCTGGGATGTGTTTTCACTTCCAGATAGAAGAAACTCTAGTTGTCCTCCTTCTCAGCCTTGCAATTTGTCCAAGTGAGAGGATTTGGAAGCATGTTTAGGAAGTTTAGTGGCAGGAGCAACCTACCATATGTTGTCTGTTGACCGTGGACCTTGATTTTGGATATCACATGACTAAGATATATGTTTCACTTGTTAAGAGAATATGGTATCTATTAGGAAGAAGTTGTCTTAATTAATGCAACTCTGTGCATGTAATATCTTTCCCTCTATAGATTTGAATTTCAAGCCCATGTGACTAGATTCATACGGATTTCCTACATTTTTTACTTTTGCTTCCTGATTTCTAAAATTCATGCGATGATACCGATATGCTAACTAGGATCTGATTACCAGCAAATATTGTGTGGGTGGTAAATTCTAGGAAACGTGGAGTATTTTAAAGCTGTCTCCTACCCTACTGTGGGGATAACCATAATTAGAGGAAGCGGTAAGCTAGACCAGAAGCTGTTATGGTTGGGAGCTAGAGTATGCCCTTTTCCTGTGTAGTTCATCGATATCCTCTGACCCTTGTGGGAGATTTTTGGTCTGTGTATCAGAAGTTGGCTAAGGGGTTATCCAGCATCCTCTACGCAGCCACTGAAGAGCTTCTGTGTGGCTCGGCATCTGCAGGGCTGGTCCACCCACGCGTCTGGGTTGTGGAGGAAGTGGAGGCAGGGCCAGAAAGTGGCCCTTTCCTGCTTTTGCCCATTTCTGAAGCTCCTCAGACTTGAGTTTCGCCTTTGTTTTTGTTTACGGAGAACTGGTCCAGACACAAGTCAAACTCTGGCATCGATCTCAAACACATCTCCTTTCATGAGGTCCCCATTGCTTGGTAATTAACTTTACATTGTAACGATCTGGTGTTGCAATGTCAGAAGTGAAAGATGAAGTTTTCACTTAGTCTGTAGTTTCTGACTGGCATGTAAATAAATGAAAAGTATTCTGCTTTTCCACTTATGAAAGCAATAAAAATTCTGCATTCAACACTCGTTTTCCTGAAATACACTGTTTCCAGAGAGCTTTGGTAAGTTGAGGCAGCTGTTGTTCCCAGAGGTCCTGGCGTCTATCATGCATGTCATAGCCGTGGGCAGAAGACAACGCCAGCAAATGTCATTGGTTAAGCTTTTACTCCACAAACCAGAGAATGAGATACTGGGCTGCCAAGTTGTACATCTTCTACACAAATGATTTAAGTACTTCCAATAAAAGTTTATAAAATACAAGGAAATGTAATTAGTGTTTATGGATTTGGAAAAAGAAAGCTAAAAAATGAACACATTTTTTATTAATTGCAGAAAAATGTATCTAAAACATCTAGTTTGACATATTGGCTCATAAATATTAATTTTAGTTCCCAGAATCACCATAATTTTGAAAAAAGGCTAAAAAAGCACCAATTTCAGTTTTTATAGTATGTATTTAAAGTTCTATTTGAGTATTTTTTAAAGGAGCTTTTCACAGAAAATGAAAAATATCTTAAAAATAGCACTACATATCTTAAGACTATGATTCTAGTCCTGGAATTTCAATGCAGAAGAAGGAGGGACTGACGAAGGTGGGAACCTGTGGTGGAAAAGGGGTGGCAGGGTACAGGGTTTGATTCTTGGCTAGTATTTTAGCCTAGAACAACTCAAATTCCAAAGGTATAGAAAAATCACACATACAGACACAGGTTAAAAAATTGATTCAAATAAGAAAGACTGTTCTCAGTAGAGCCGACGCAGTGAACTCAGGAGGCAGCTGTGGAATGACACCGCAAGCCAGCGAGCTTCCTTTTGGTCCCTGATGCGCTTTAGCCTGGGCATGTTTTTAACTGGTTGCCAAGTTGAAAGACTTCAGGGTCATAATCCCTTTATCTTTACAAAATTATGGCGATTCAGTCATGTGATCAGAGTCGGTCAGGCCTTGGGAAAATACACCTACAACATACATTTAAAAAAGTATTTATTAATTATCTCGTATATTACAAATCTCCGTTTCCCCTTCCCGCCACTCCTCCCAGGCCCTTTTCCCCACCTTCCCTCTCTTCCCAGTCCAGTCCTCCTCCATTTCACCTCAAAATGGAGCTGGCTTCTGAGGGATATCATCCAAACATGGCCATCAGGAAGAACATAATAATGATAATAATAACAACAATAATAGTGGTAATAGCAACAGCAGCAACAGTAACAGCAGCAGCAACAATAATAACAACTACAATAATAACTACAACAATAATAATAAAGCCATGCTCTTTGAGAGGGACAGCAGCTTTGGTTAAGGGGTAGCAGTGGTTCACGCTTGTAATCTTAGCACTTGGAAGACTAAGGCAGGAGGATTTCTGTAAGTTCAAATCCAGTTTGGGCTACATCATAAGTTTCAAGCCAGCTTGAGATTCAGAGTGAGACCTTACTCAGAAAAACATTAATTTTAGACATGCTCATAACATTGAAGTTCAGAACTACAGAGATTTGCATAAAGTCACAAACCTTTAACTATATAGAAGTCAGTGATTGAAAATACAAATAATCGCATCTGACCAGTGAACTCTTTGACCACAATAGAGATGAACTATTTCACAGTGAAAGCACAGAGTAGGGTGAACGGCCCAAAACAGAACAAATTCCCATAAGGGAGAAGGCTGCCCCATGACCCATGACCTGACCCGGGCTACTGAGGTGTAAAGTGTTAGGTATGTTCTTCCCTGGAGCTCTCCTAGCTGACTGCTTCAGCAACGGTAAACTCTCAATTAGTATTCCCAGTGGTCACTGCCTCTGATGTCAATTGTGAAGGAGAAGACTCGGTCTAATGCCCCAAGATATGACTGCGATACTACACATTGGCCATCAGCACTGTCACTCTGCACCCTTGAGTTCAGCAGACTCAGGTGAAAATATGTGCCAGTCATCTTCCAATAATCCAGAATAATAATTATGCACATAACTTAAATAACCCAGTATATTAACTATGCACATAACATTTACCTTCTATAAGGTATTATTAGCTAGGTTTGGTGATGTGCAAATACTACATTGCTTTACATAAAGACCCGGAGCATCCACAGATTTAGAAAGGTTATAGGACCAATATTTATAGATACCAAGGCATGGCTGTGTAGCAGCTATGAGAAACAAGGGTTCTGAAGTCAGCCTGCCTCAGCCAAAGGCTATAGTGACCTCTTTAAATATGGTACTTAATTTTTCCTGGGGTTCCTTTGCACGGGGAGAGAGAGAGAGAGAGAGAGAGAGAGAGAGAGAGAGAGAGAGAGAGAGAGAGAGAGATCACCAACTGCAGAATGTTGTTAAGATTAAATGATGCGTACATATAAAGCTTAGTCAGGTGCCTGAGATCTGATAAACACTCAGTTAAAAATACAGGTTATTATTTTCTCAAATCCGAGGCATATGAGGGCTCGGTGGTCCAGCATGCACAATATCCTGCGTTCAATCCCCAGCAATGCATAATCGGGGCATGGTAGCACCTACATACCATTAATCTCAACACTCAGGGATTGGAGGCAACAAGATAGAAGCTTGAAGCCATTTGGCTACTTAGAGACTTCAAGCCAAGTCAAGCCAAGATACATGTGATCTTCTTGCTGAGAGAAGGGAGAGAGAGAGAGAGAGAGAGAGAGAGAGAGAGAGAGAGAGAGCGCTGCTATGCATGCGAGCTTGCATGCATTGATCCCTGAACCCATGTAAAGGTAGAGAGAACTGATTCCATGATGCTCTCTGACCTCTACATGCGTGCTGTGGCATGACCCCCTCATGATAGATGTATAACAATAATAAATAAATATAAAAAGAAAAGAAAAAGCAAAACATGACACATATTATTTGGAGCATGGGTGAAAGCCAAATTCCGGAGAGCACACTTAAACATATAAAGCTATAGAAGAGACCAAGTGAAAGGATTCATGTTTACACCAGGTTTCGTCCTACAAGCAAAAGTCACTGACAGCTGATTGACCGAGAGTCGTAAGCAGCCAGCAGTGTATACGCTTAAAGTCAGAACTCCATTGTCAGGTGAATTCTGTATATACACTGTGGGGAGAAATGGTCTCCATATGCTCTGAGAGCAGACTGTAGGAGTAGGGCAAGTGTGTAGCAAATCAGAATTACTCCGTATACATAAGCAGGATGTTGAGAAATATTAGGTCTGAAACCATGGTTAATACTTACCTTGTTTCCTTGTCTCCAGAGCAGTTTTGGCTTACTGAAGTCATATGATATCGCTTTACAGATGGAAGATTATGAGCTGTTTATGGCAATGAGCACATGTCCTAACTGGGCAACATCATTTCCATGAGAAGAACAAATCAAGCTTTTAAAATCGATAGAAATCATTTGGTGTAAGCCTGTGTTCTCTCTTCCCTCCCTCCCTCCCTCCCTCCCTCCCTCCCTCCTTTCCTCTCTTCCTCCCAGTAGATGGAGGTTCCAATGGCTACCCCCTACATCTTGAATAGAATGTCTACTCCTTCACCATCATTGCTGGGGCTCTTGCTGTGCACATGTGTATGGGTGCACATGAATGTGGTAGGGCAGGCAGAGGTCAATCTCGTATGCCATTCTGCAGCAGAGCATTCCACTTTGTTGAGACAGGGACCCACCAGTTTCTGTCTTCGCAGCTGTGGAATCATAGGAATACCACAGGCTTGGAGTGTGTGTGTGTGTGTGTGTGTGTGTGTGTGTGTGTGTCCTGTAAGTTGAATTCAGGCCTTCATATAAGAATTTTAAAAGTTGGGCCTTCTTACAATCCTCTACTTTATGGAACTGTTTTCAGAAGAAATCCGAGCTTGATCAGAAGGTGTCCCACCTAAATATCTTAGTTAAATGTGAGAACTTGAGAAACAAGCCCCGCCCCCTGTCCTTATTTATTTTGGTCTGACTGGCTCTTTCAAATCTGTCTGGACCTTTAAGATAGAAGTCACCAGTCTCAGGGAGCACTCCTTCAGGACAGGTCAGTCACAGCAGTGGTCCTGGAAAGAAGCTGCACCTCCTATGGCCCCCTCCCTCTGTGTGGTTTTGGCATCAGCTCAAGTTTTCTTTTCTCCCCCCCCCCCATGTTTCTTGCAAGTATAAACATTTTTTTCTGAATCACTTTGCTACACTTTGTTCAATGCCTTGATTCCCTCATCAGATAATATATAAAAAAATACAAGATGTTGTAGATAGCACCCCATTAACCAAGTTTGGGGCTTTTTAGTAGAATTGTGGAACGGCTGACTTCCAGCCATAAGTTAAAATTCATTAAGTGTCATCCACTTTCTACCATGGCGGGCACTGCCTACCAATGCACCTTCCCATTCTCCCAGTCCCCACCCCAACTCCTCCACTGCCTCTGATCATTCCCTTGCTGGCTCATTCTGTTATTTGCTGAGTAACTCTTGGAATGCAAAAACAAAGGACAAAGCAAGAGGCTTAAATCACTGACATTTATTTTTTCATGATTGTGGAAGTTAGCGGGACAAGATGGAAATGTGGACAGGGATGTTTCCCCTTGTCTTACAGATGGCTCCCTTCTCCTTGGGTTTACTTGACCCTCCTTTTCAACATGAGTCTGCTGTTTTCATCCCCTCTTTCTGTGAGGACAGGACCATGCTCACTGACATGACCTTACTTCACCTTAGTCACTTCTAGAAGACTCGATCTAAAACAGTCTCATTCTGAAGTACCAGGGAAAAGACTTCAACATGTACAGTTTTTGGAGAGACAGAATCCAACCCATGACCATTTCCAAATTCCCTGTCTTGCTCTTGCCTTCCAATCCTTCAGCTCGGCTCAGCAGCTCATGCAGAGTCCCAGTTACTTCTCTCTGTGTTGAATGAAAAATGATGCCTGCTTCAGATCCCCACAGCTTAAAGGGAAGCTCGCAATTGCACTTTCTCTTAAGGTAAGTCAGTCCTACAATAGGTCTTACTCTGTGGTCACTCCCTTGTGCACACAAGAGACAAAACAACTATGGGGTCTTGAAATTCTCACAAGCCACAGGGGAGATAAAGGTTCGTTTTTACATCTATGATTGTATTTTCACTTTAACTTATTTGAAATATAATAAGAATTTGCAATGTTACTAATTTAACAGTAAAAGAAAATAAAACTTATTCTTTTCATGTTTCTATTAAAGTGAAACTTCATTCAGTTGCATCAATAAGCGAAAGAAATGTGCTTGACTTTCTAAGTCTCTCCCTTTCCAGTCCCTCCTATCTTGGCAACTCTCCTTCAGTGTCTCTTTGGGGAACCTTTTTTTTTTTTTTTTTTTTCAATTCAAGGCCACTCTCATTAACTTATCCTTATTGAGGAATTACATTTTCTCTAATTTTTGGCATTCCTACAAGATAGATATCATCAATTATTTTATAGATAGGCATAGGTTAAGGTCCCAGTCACATTGTATTGACAAAATCTGCATTTGACCCATATCTGTTAGGTTCTTACATTAACTATCCCAACCTAGTAAACATACAATATGTTTTCTACTTTGAAACCTTGGAAGCTTTAGAATTCTTATCATTCTTATTCCTGCCCTTGAGTGGGTATGTGTGTAGGGGTGGAGTTCTCTCTCCCTCCATTGTTTTCAAATTAAAGAATGGGGATTTTCCTTGACCCCACAGTACCATAGAATGGCTTTTATTAATTAATTTTTCATTATACCCAGACCTCCTGGTTAACACTGGTTTACATATTATCCAGCTCTTGGCCAGCTCTTTCTGCTTTGGACAGAAAGAGAAGTTGTTCCTGCCAGTTAGGATCATAAACAGTGGAAGGAGGTGCTGGGCAGTGGGTGGGAATCGATGAAGGAAAAGAGGCCTGAGTCAGTGCCAACAGAGTCAACGACTGACACGCTGTTCCAGGAAGCAGGGAGCCACTGGAGACGTTGGGAAAGCAGAAGGACACCCCCTACCTACAGACTAGTTCAGTAGAACACCTGTAATCTAGAGACTAGTTAAGTAGAACATTCATAATCTAGTAAACTGATATAAGAAGCTTATTGGGAAACAAGAAATGAGAGTGTAGGCTTGTATTTTTGGATTCACCGCTTTATAATAAGATATGATTAATTATAGGCTCTTAAGGTAAAAACTGTTCAGTTTGTCAGATTTTTTTCCCCTACCATTGTTGGGGAGATAGAAACAAGCCTGAGTGTGTGATTTGTATGGTGTGCACTGTGGATAACTATATTATTATTGTCACTCAACAGAAAGAAATTGCAATGGCACAGAAGTGCTAAGTCCTGTTCCCCCAACCCCAACCCCCAGCAGAAGAGTAAGTGACACAGCAAAAATTTGACTTGCTGCAAGCTGGGAGGAGAAGAGTAATGACAGTGTTAGCAAAAGAACACAGGAACTCCACTTAACAATAATGACACAGTGTTAACAAATGAACACACAAATTGCACTTAACAAGGAAACCAGCAAGAGCCAATCGTGATACATTGTTATTCTTTACAGGTCATCTCAGTGTGAGACCACATGAAGTTAACCGCCAATCGTGATACGTTGTTATTCTTTACAGGTCATCTCAGTGTGAGACCACATGAAGTTAATCCTGACTGCAGTCTAAAGTGCTATACTGCTCTTCTTGCCTAGACACCTAAAGGAATACATGAGCAAAGACTTCTACCACCAGTTTTCTGTTTCCTGAATAGTCTTGTCTTAAGGACAGTCCCATCTTACAGGGCTGTTCATTATAGTTCATGCTTCAAATTCTGGATACATGCTATGAGGACTTATGCTTGAACTAAAATTTTTATAAAACCCAACGAAGAGGAGAAATTGAAAAGACATTAGTGAAAGGATATACTTAAAAGGAAATTTTTTGTTTGTTTGGTTTGGTTTGGTTTGTTTTGCTCGAGATAGGGTTTCTCTGTATAGCCCTGGCTGTCCTGGAACTCACTTTGTAGACCAGGCTGGCCTCGAACTCAGAAATCCGCCTGCCTCTGCCTCCCGAGTGCTGTAATTAAAGGAGTGCACCACCGTGCCCAGCAAAAGGAAATGTTTTTAAAATTATGTCCAGAATGAGAATATCTATTGATACATATAGAAAGAACAGTTGCTTCTACGGAGATTGGGATACAAAGGGAGATAAATATTGGTTGTGGCACTTATTTTTGATGTGATGGTGAGGTCCTTAAAAAATCTACAGTAATAATGGGTATACAATTGTGATTATACTTAAAGTTATTGGAGTTTCCTCTCTAACTAGGTGAATAATGTAAAAAATGAATTATAACTCAGTAAAACTATTTAGAAACAAATATTTATAATTATACCAATGTGAACTATTAGTTTAAACAGCACATCAAGAGCTGCATGACAGTTTTTATAACTTGGGCACTTTGGATAGCTGCTTTCTAGAACAAGGGCTTTCCTGTGACTGGTTATTCCTGTGTGTACAATCCCAGGTATGATTATGGGCTGAAAATAGTAGTTCAATTTCCTTTTCAGTGACCTGGCTCTTCATGAACTTTCACAAGAAAAACACAACAGAATGAGGAAATAAGATTCAGTTAGTGCAGAAGGTCTAATTCCTCTATACTGTTCATTCTACACGGAGCCAAGAAAAATCTATGGTTAATCCCGGTACACTGGGAACATAGGGTTCTAGTTAATTGAGGGTTTACTGAAAGTGCCTGTCATTAAAGTCCTAATGATACCTCATTACTTCTGTCTACAGTTGTGGCCAGTAAAGGCACTGAAGTCAATCATCAGCCTACTTCTGGTGGGCTTCACTAAAATGAAACAACAAAAAATATTAAAAAGTAGTTACTTTCTTTTAGTGCTTATATTTTTTCTAATAATGCAAAGAGAGTTTATAATTCATCATTTTTCCTTTCATTAATTAGGTTATTTTGGAGGGTTAGTTTTAAAATTTTTATTATATTTGAATGACATTATAATTAGAGTTGTCAAGAACTCTCTACTATAAGTTTTTTAAATGACATTGAAACTCATTCCTGATTTGGGAAATGGAAGTCACCCATGTGACCATGCATTACAAAGACAAATGAGGAACAGAGAGGGCTGTTGGTCCGGGAACATGAGAAAGGATTGTTGGATGTGAACTGCTTGTGATTATCCTTGTCATGATATAAATGCTGTTATGGATTTCAGGCTCTTATTTCCCCAAGTTCAAAATACTGAAACTGTAGTCCCCACGGGAATGATATGAAGTGGGAGGGGGACTGTGGGAAGTCATGAGGTGATGACCATGGAACCCTAACATAGGATTAGTGCCCTTCTATAAAGATGCTCCAAAGGGCGAGCTTTCTCTTCTCTATTCTTCCCAAAGTAAGGGCACAAGAAGAAGATGGACATCTGAAAACCAGGGACAGATCCTCATCAGAACTGAGACACAGGAACACACTAGTCTCAGACTCTCTAGCCCCTGCATTGTAAGAAATAAGTTACTCACGTGTTAGCCAGCAAACATATGGTACTGGTACCAATAGTTTTGATAACATATCTGTGTTTTGTGTATCCACGATATTTTCCTGGGTGGCTGTCTATGTTTTCCAATGATAACTGTGGTTCCAGTGATACCTTGTATTTCCACATGTGTTCCTTTCACAGTGTTGTGTTGGCGCACCTCTCAGCAATGTATAAACCTATTCTTTTTGGTGATGAAGTTGTTCCTGGGATTGTCCTGGCTGAGAGTATGGCCAAAGTGGTGTTAAGCAATATGTAATGCTAGTTCATAAAAGTGTCCTGTAAAATTCCACATGTTGGAGACTTGCCATGAAGAAATAAATAGTCCACCTCCTCTGAGACGCCTTCCTAGAAGGAAGCCCCAAATCTATTCTAAGAGGTGCTGAAACAAAGTGGAAAGAGTGAGTGTGTGTGTGTGACAGACAGACATAAAGAAATGGAGATAGATAGATCGATAGTAGATAGATAGGTAGGTAGATAGATAGATAGATAGATAGATGATAGATAATGATGTCTGTCCACCCCAAAGTTGTCCCTGGCCTCCATTCCCACCCCAGCCAATGTTTGGTTATAACCAATAGGAGTGAGTTGAATCCAGAGTCTGAAATTCCCCCCTTAAATTTCTGATCAACAATTTGAAAAATATTGAAAAACTGGAAAAATGTCCTAATGGTAATTATTTGTTTTTCAGACAGTCTCAAGCATTCTGCTTTTTATCACGTAGACTTCCTCAACTGACAGAAGGGTTTTTTCTGTGACCTGTGAGATAATATAAGCAAAGCTGTCTTTCAGAGCAAACCCTAAGTGGAAAACGGAATAGTGAAATGCTTTTAGACTGAAAGATGCTGGTCCCTCTCGAGCAACAGCTTTCTCAAGACATCCATCTCCCCTGCCTGTCAAGGGATATTACTCATGTTTTAATACTGTTTTCCAGCCTGGGAGAGAATTGTTACTTATTTAAATTCTATTTTATGAAGAGGTTTGAAGCTTGTTGTGCTTATTACTACCAAGCCATTAAAAAAATCTTCCCCAAATTCATGACTTCTTGTCAAGGAGAGTTTGAAATGTTCCACCAGCAGTTTCCTCAAGGTCTCTTCTCTTTCCACCCATCTGCTGGGGACACTTAAGCAAGGTTGAGTGGCCTGTGTCTTCTCCTCCAAGCTGCCCTCCCTACTACATTGAAGCTGTTCAGCATCCTGCCACACTTGTAAGCAATTATCAACCAACAGACACAAAAGCTCTCCTCTGTTTTTTAAAGCTGTTTGTGCTTCTGTCACCAAAGTTACTTTAAGGCAACTGTGTTAAGTTTCAGTGTGGACAATCCACTCATTTAATAGGAACAGGTAAACAAAGTCCATTCCAAAATATAGGTGTGTATGTGTGAATGTGTGTGTTTGTGTGTGCATGTGTGTGTGTATGTATGTGAATGTGTGTGGTGTAGGTATGTATTTGTGGTGTATGTGAGTAAATGTGTGCATGTGTCTGTGTAAATATGTATGTATGTGTGTGTGGAATATGTTTGTGTGTGTGATGTGTGTATGTGTATACATAATGGTGTATGAGTGTGTATGTATGTGAGTATATGTATGTGAATGCGTATGCATGTGTGCATGAGTGTGCATGTGTGGTGTATATGTGTGTGTATGAATGTACACACAGGTTTATACGCAGAGGTCAGGGCATGGAGACACAGAATCTGTAGAACTTCAGGTCGGGAGTCCTATAAATGTGAGTCAGATTTTACACACTTCATGCAAGGATGAGCAAGAACTTGCTTGAACAAGTCTCTTAAAAAACAAACTGTATTTATTAAGTACTGATAACCACAGCAAGGAGACATCGTTCCCAATACTCTTACTGTAATTTTACCAGCATTTTAGTGGCTACTCAGGTAGTGACATTCAGAACACTTATCAAAAACAAGTCTGGAATTATTACCCCTAATTATGGACCTACAAAGCCTCTAAGTACTCCAGTGTAAGTTAGTACTAAAAGCAGTGCACACATTAACCAGCTGCCCCAGGTAGTTGACTGTGGTTAGCACAGGTCCCCTCCCATCCCCACCATCACTTCCTAAAGCACCGTAAACTCTGTTCCCAGTGATTTATCAGCCTTACATGTATTCTGTAATACAAAACAAAACCTCAAATCCTTTCTTGAAACTTTAAGTGGCTATGTGACTTAGCTACTCCTCCTGTAGTAAGCTATTAGCAAGCTACACACATCCCTGACTCAGTGGCTCCAATCACAGCCTTCCCCTGTCTCTTTGAAGACAGAACGTGGACTGACTTGCATTCCATGCCTTTCGCCACACACCTTTAATCTTTTTCACAGACTTTATCTTTCCCTCATATTTTGGTAGACATTAGCCCTCAGGCCTGTCATCTATCTCACTAGGTCATGTACAGAAGGAAGTTTTCTTCTTGGCTTTTATTTTATCCCTGGCACCTAAGACAAACCTGGATGATGATAGTTGCTCAAATGGACTTTCAGTTGGATTGACAGCTCAATCAGCATCCTCCCAACCACATCACTCTGACTTACCTCCTGTTGTTCTGTATCCTTCCTCTGCACAGTGCATGTGTGCATTTGATGTATGCTTTGTAGCTTTTAAGACTCACTGAGACTCTGACAGCTGATGCTTAAGGGACACTTTTGCTGGAGTCAGCTGGCTGTGTGCTTGGTTGTTGATGGCTGCTCTGACTATTGACAGCTGGTGTTGATGCAGACTTGACTGTTTGATGTTCTCTTCCCATTGGATGCTTATGTCTCAATGGTGTATTTCAGAGCTCAGTGTATCAGGCCCCATACTGGGAATGTCTGTCTTCAAGAAAGTCAGGTAAGCAGTTAAAATCAGCTGTGGTAAATACCATCGTCAGACCAAGTTAGGATTCTAGGAGACAGTGATGTGATGGAGTGGCCCTGATGGAGTGGTGAGAGCAGAATAATAAACTTCCAAGAACTTTGAAATTTCACTACACACCGCTATTATGAAAATTGTATATTGATTTATTATAAAATAAATTATTTTGAAAACAAAGGTAATAAATGCTCAGAATCTGTCATCTTTCTAATTATCCATGCTCTTGAGGTTATGTCCTTAGCACCATGCAGTGGAATTACCATAGCAGTGCCTACTGCGTATCTTTCTGCAACTCTTCAGTCAGTGGTATCATGTCCAGTGTGAGTATTTACTACAGAAAAAAAGTGTTGATGATATGTTTTTTCTTCCTAGAGGTCCTCTTGTACGGTTTGCCTTTACTAGCACACGTGGTCAGTTTTCACCTGCACACATGTGACCACAGCTCTCACCTGCACACACACACACACACACACACACACACACACAGAACACAGCTCACACCCACACAGGTGAACACAGTTCTCACTCACACACATGGCCAATTCACTTCTGTGCAGTTTCTTCCCTTCAGGTCACTTTCTCCAGACAATAAGTGACTAACATAGTAAATGACATCCTTCAATTTCAGCAGTTGCCCTTTAAAGATTACTGCAGCAAAAGCACGTAGCACGCGATCTATGCTCATTGAAGTGTTGGTCATAGAATATTGCACAGCTAACCACAGAAAACTGAAAACACCATCATTTAAGCATTTTGCCCCTTTGAACTTTCCACCCCTGACCCCCTATTCCCAGAAACCATCATTTCACTCTTTGTATACACACATACACACACACACACACACACACACACACACACACACACACACACACA
>NC_034602.1:92626248-92633783 GCF_900095145.1 Mus pahari | reverse complement strand
TGTGTGTGTGTGTGTGTGTGTGTGTGTGTGTGTGTGTGTGTGTGTGTGTGTTGATGTCTTAATCATAAGTACTCTTCTGTAAGAACTTTATTTCATATGGTGACCTGAGGCAAGGGGAAGCATCCTTACGTCCAGGCTCACAGACATGCCAGATAAAGGGTTGGGATGTTGTTCTGTATACAGCATGTTTAGCACACAGAAAATCCTGGATTCAATCCAAAGTCCCTAAGGGGGAAATGCTGTATAAACCAAGTCTACAGTAAACCAAAGGTATAGTTGAAACCAGAAAACAAAATTCCCTATCAAACAGAAACCAAGAAAGAACTCAACCACGGATTGGCAAATAACAGACATCATAAATATACAAAACATCTCTTCGGACCTGTTTTTCTGTTTCTGATTAATTGGTAGCTGATGAAGATGAATTCATAAGAAACATTTCCAAATTACAGGTGAAAATGATCCACACAGAATCAATGTTTCAGTGAACAAGAACTATCATTATCTAGACCAGAGGCAACATTGCAGTAGCATGATAAGATGCATAGTAACGAATGTGATGGAGAAATGTATGTTCAAGGGAGAGAAGAGATCACATCTGGTAGTGGGCGCTAGAGTGTGTTTTCCATCCCCTTATGAAGGGAGCACTTTCCCCAGCTGTTGAAGACAGCTGTGGGCAGATTTCAGTGGAACTCACCCCTAGGGATAGTGGGGGTTGGGGAGAGTGGCTCAGCCAGCTTGTCCATACTTCCTGGGGGTGCCTACATACAGTCACAGGTTGGTTTGAGGTCACAAAGATATGGCTTTGTCAGCTCAATTCAGCACTGTTTTGAGGGGAACCTTTCCTTCTCCATGGCTTCCAACAGGGTCTGATGGGACCCAGAACTCCTCTGGACCGGAGGGGCTTCTGGTGCTCCCTCAGTGCTGTCCACACTCTCCCTCTGTCTAGGCTTGCTTCCTAAGCCCTCCCACAGATGTGCATTTCAAGAGCTCTATTTAAAACCTCCATAAACAAGTACCGTCATAGCTTACTCTATGCTGTCGATTGGTCTAGTCTAGCCTTTTCATTTTCCATTGATCTAGTCTAGTCTCTTCTCTGTCCATTGATCTAGTCGAATCTTTCCTTTGTTCCATTATCTTCAGTTACTCCTTGAGTTGTGTAAATTATAGTTTGTTTCATTTTTTTCTCTTCGCTACATTGTAACAAGTTTACTTTAAAATCTTAAAACAACCTCTCATTCTTTCACAGTGAAGAAGTCACTGTTGGGTGATCTGGGGCTGTATTCTTATTTCAGAGTGAGGCTTGAAAGGACATTTAATGGCACCAACTGAGCACTGGATGCTCTTTTGTTTTTCCATTTATTTATTTATTTATTTATTCATTCATTCACTTTGCATCTCAATATCAGCCCCTCCCTCTCAGTCACCCCCCCCCCCCCNAGAGTGAGGCTTGAAAGGACATTTAATGGCACCAACTGAGCACTGGATGCTCTTTTGTTTTTCCATTTATTTATGGTTTTATTCATTCATTCATTCACTTTGCATCTCAATATCAGCCCCTCCCTCTCACTCCCCCCCCCACACACACACACAGCTCTTTCCCTCTCCTTCTCTAAGAAGCCTCCTTCTTATCTGAGAAGCCCTTCCCCCAACCTGGGCACCACACTACCCTGGCACATCAAGTCAATGCAGGCACATTGTCTTCCACTGAGGCCACTCAAGGTGGCCAAGTCAGGGAAACAAAATCTACAGGCAACAGATTCAGGGACAGCCCCCTAATGCCCTCCCCCACTCCAGTCGATGGGGGACCCACATGAAGACCAAGCTGCGTATCTGCTACATAGGTGTGGGAGGCATAGGTCCAGCCCAAAGCATTGGCTATTTTAAACCCTTTGATAATCAGCACATTTAATCCTGTTGTGGGCTACAGTGTATCCCCTCCAAACTTATATGTGGAATTCATTACTTTTTTGGGCAATAATAGCCCAGGCTGGCCCAGAACTCACCAGGCAGAACAGGCTGGTCTTGAATTCATGATTGTCCTCCTGCCTCAGTTTCCCAAATACTGTCGTTATAGGAATAATTCACCATTCCCAGGTTTCAGGTATGCTCTGTGATTCTGTGTCTGGTTGTTCTTCTAAAGTTTAGGCCAAACAAACATTTTCAAGTCTTAGCTGAGGGAAAGAGATGTTTTGAACAATGACTCAGTGGTTTCTGGAAACAATAAGCACCTGTATTGCTGATGTGCACAGCTTTGGGATCTCAGAGGGTGAGCCTGGGCTAGGGACTGCTGCAAGTTGTGCACTCATTCTCAGAGGTGTCATGGCTGTTTGGGGAATATAGCTTCTTTTTGGAAATAGACCGGCGAATGTTGTTTCCAGTTTCTAGACCATTTGAAATCTACAGAAGACACCAAAATATAACGTTTCAAAACTGTTGAATTTGTATTACTTTAATTTCTGAAAACCATAGAACTCAAAGGAACTGAACCCTGCTGTGGGATTTGTGAGCTCCTGCTGGTGGAAACGCCTTCACCACAGCCTGTTATGTCATCATCAGTCCACAGGTGGAAACTGAACATAAACAGAAATAAATGATACAAACTCTGTTTATAGAGACTGTTCTTTGGTCATTTCCAGTCTTTTCCTTTCTCTTTAGTCCCCCTCTGAGAGCCATGGTAAGTGTGTTGTGGTGCTGTTGGTGCCTAGACTTCATTGCTATAACCACCATAGGTCTCGAATGCTTTGCGGTCATGAGTTAAATAGTTTGGGGTTTCTGTTCACATCTTTCAGGATGATGTAACAAATAACAACTTCTTTCTCTTTCCCCTTCTCATTCTCTTACCTCTCCCTCACCCCCTTTTCCTTCCTTCATCTCCTCTGTTCCCTCACCCCCTTTTCCTTCCTTCATCTCCTCTGTTCCCTCTTGTCTTTCCTTCCTTCATCTCCTCTGTTCCCTCACCCCCTTTTCCTTCCTTCATCTCCTCTGTTCCCTCACCCCCTTTTCCTTCCTTCATCTCCTCTGTTCCCTCTTGTCTTTCCTCTTGTGCTGACTGAAACCCAGAGCTCTGCGTTCTCCTGCTGAGATTCCCTACACATGATATGTTGTATAGAACTTTTGGACAACCCTGCAGTGTATACACTTGTTTAAATATCTCTATAGAAATTCTTATTATTTCAGTCTTTGAGAAGAGAGGGTGGCAGTCAGGCAGGGTTAAACCCTACCTTCCATTGATCTAAATAAGGCGCCATTTGTTCTGCCAACTAGAGAACGACTATTGAATCTGTCAAAAAGATGTAAAATCCAATAAAGCAGGGCTTCCAATTTCTGCTTGAAGAGAAAAAAAAATCTCCTGGTGGTTTTTCAGTCATTACACAACTGGGTAGAGGCAGACACAGAAGGCTTTCTTTGTGCTGGGGCAAGAATAATGTGGAAAACCACAGCCCTTGGGCAATTACTCTACTTTTCTAGCTGTGTTGAGAAGTCTGCATTTAATTAAGAAGTAATGGAGGGAGAAGAACTATTTTTACAGACACAGTGGTTTTTTTTTTTTCTTCCAAGTGTTCCTTGTGAAAACATGAAAAAAAATTAGTTTTCATTTTTTTAAAAATAAGAGTCTACCAGTCTTCTATTGGAAGAGTGAGTGGGAGAAACCTTACAGCAATTTCTCCCTCAGAGTGCCCCTAAGGTGGCAGCTCTTGAGTTCTTAAAGGGTGACGCACTGACATACTGGCAAGATCGCTGTGCAGAGACTCCAAAGGGAGAAACTTGAGCTGGCAGAGTTCTCAGGAGAGACTGGGGCCAGCCTTGCTCTGTACTCTTCTCTCCCGGCCTCTGCCGCCCTCCAAGGGTTTTGCTCTCAGGGCTGGGACTGCTGAGCCTGCTGCTTTGCCAGTACACTCATGATCTTACCTGAGGTTCAAGTGCCTTATAAGCAATCTGGACTCTGCGTCCACTCTGCCTTCAATCACCACCAGACTGGAAAGACACATCTGTGGGACAAGGACAGGCTCTTTGTTCCTGTTTCCTCCTCTTCCACTCCTCCTCCTTTCTCCCCCCTGCCCCACCCCTCCCCGCCCCTTCCTCTCCCCTCCCCAGCATGACAAGTACTGGCCTAGACTTTACATTATATTTCAAGCAGCTTAGAGTTAAAAGTGCATGCAGGAATATGCATAGATGCAAATACTATGCCATCTTATCTATTTTATATGAGGATTTAGAATATGTAAATAGAACCAATTTCCTGTGGATATGGAAAGGTTGTCTTTTAACAAATGCACCAAAAAAAAAAAAAAAAAAAAAAAAAACCTGTTTGCAATCTTACTGAGTAAATACAGTTTGTCTTCCCTAAAGGCTGCCTGTGTGTCAGAACACTAAAACTCAGTAAGTTTTTATGGGCTCTGCTTTCTTTTCTGTGACCTTGACAATGCAGCCGCTGCTTTTGCTGGATCCTGTTTACCATGGAAGCGCCAGCCCCGACCCCAGCTCTAGGGAGGTAATGGTGCTGGCTCCTCTGAGCTGAGCCCTTTGAGGGTTCTCACTGGCTTTAGTTCTGATCTGTTTCACACTCCAACCAGAATTCTGGCAACTTCTAAGCAAAGCGCAGAGCTCTGCTTCCCTAGAAATTAGCACCTAATCACCTTTAAGCTCAAGGAATCCAATGCCCTCCTAGAGTAAGACCAGACCTGCTTTTGACCTCAAAACTTCAAATCCGCCATCAACCATCGAGAGGACCCCTTAACCTTACCCCTATCTTAGTTCTGAAACCTATAAGCTGCTAATGCCTCCCTAACTGACATGCACAGCATCCAGAAAAGGAAGCCACACTCTTTCTGATTGAAGAAACCACCTTTTGCCCATGAATTTATTTAGTAGTGCAGAAATATTAGTGTGACGACACATTAGTGTACATAAGAGGACAGCTGTGGCGGGTGATTCTCTCCTTCCACCACATGGATCCTGGAGGACTGATTCAGGTTATTAGACCTGATGACAAGCACCCCTATCCAGTGAGAAATATTGCCTGCTCAAGATATCAATTTTTGAGCATTTATTAATAACTGTGGATTGTCAGAGGTATAATAAGATGCCAGCTTCGGTTAAGTTATAGTTCTGGCTTTTGTATTTTAATCAGCAGCAATAAAAACCCATTCCCTTGTGTGGGATGTGGCTATGGATCCAGACGGGGGTCTCAGCTAACTGCATAGGAAGCAGTTTGCTTTCAAGTATCAGGGACAATAGATTACATTGTTAATTCCGTCCATTCAGTTCATCTTATTATGATGTAATTTGGAGGGAACTTGATCATTGTGGTACCACCAGGGAGCTGTGCTAGTGTGTTAAGTGTGTTGGAACTAGTGAGAGCTTTCCTGCTTTACTTAGTAAAGTAACTACAGGCCACAGAGTGAACCAATTGAGTACCAGGGACCTGACACACAGGGAGGCACTTTTAGGAATCTAGTCATCTCCGATATTCAGTGACATTCTTTCTAAAGTGAGATTTGCCTTTCTGAACCGAGCGCGGCCTGCTGTAAAGCGAGAGACGGTATTGTGAGTCCCTCCGGAGTTAGGAAGCTGAATGTGTCACAAGTAGGGAAGGTACTCCTACCATTTGTTGGAAACCTTCAACACTGGCAGATTTAAACAGCGAAGAGACCAAGACAAACAGCAGAAGGCCTTTCCTGCGGCCTAGGTCATCTTGTTAGCTGTGATGCCTCTCATACTAAACACTTCTTTCCTATGCCGAGTTCCCGGTAAGCTTACAACAAGGGCCCTTAGGTGTTTGGAGTAATAATCCTCAGTCAGAGAGGCTACAACATGAAAAATATGCTAGCATCATCCTGGGTATGGCAAAGACTAAACACGTGACCTTGGGATATAAGTGTATACATAGTATAAGTTGGAACATAGACATACCATTTCCAGTATAAAATGCAAATTGTGTATGTGAGACGTGAGACAGGTGAAACATTAGCTTTAGCTTCCAGGGCGGCTACATGTGTTTTATGTCAACTTGACCAAACTAGAGTCATCTCCCTCTAGAATGCCTGGGGACTGGTCTCAGTACATACTGTCGTTGAATAAACAAACAGTGATTAGTGTCACCTCACTGAGGTAACTGGAACTCCGGGCTCTTTAAGTCCTGAGTTGCCATGGTTTGGTGCCGTGACAATTGATAGTCATCTACTGGAATCTTTTCTCCACCTGTTACCCTGAACATCAAAATCCTATGAGAACCACAATTCCATGAGAAAGATGGCATACATATGCTCTTCTTCAATGCATGTCGGATGCAAAACTTCTGTAAAAGCATCGCTGGCTTTCCTCTCTGCTTAGCCTGTTCTGGGTCTGGAAACAATTTCTATTTCTCAAGACATATCCTGTTGAACAATTTAGGACAGTAGATGTTAGGAAACTCAGAAAATTCCACAACTTAGCAGCCAAACAATATTGTTGAGAGCTGGATTGGGCATGTGCCCTTATTGTAAGAATTCCTGCAGTTTTTCATATGCAAATTGATAATTTACAGGTGCTAGAATGCCACGCACACTTATTAGATAGAAAATGCTATTAGAATGTTAATGTATCATTTTCTCAAATAAAGTCTTAGCAGTAGGCATCTGTTGACAGACAGGTTTTGTTGCACAGATTAATGTTGAATTATTGTTTGCGTGCAGAGAAGAGGGGGGTGTTTATAACGGTGTCTTCTGAATTTCTTCTGTGTAGCTCATTCATTCTTGTGAAAGTCAATTTTTTTGTCAAGTTCATGTCTGCCAGGTTTTTGTTTCTCCAGTCAAGCCGCGTGTTATTTTTGACTCTCTAGCTATTCTAGAGGGGTTGGAACATTTGAAAGCCTATTACCGCATTCTTCTCTGCAGATCCAGACAATGTCTAAATGAGGACAGTGGTCACTTGTCTTGTTGCTACTGGTACAGTCTGTACTGTCCTTTTTAGGTGCTCCTCTGTATTATGACTTAATCCTTAATGATCCCAAGGAATAAAGAAGATTGAGCGATGGAGATGTTTTGATGAGCATAATGGTGCCTCATGGTGGGGTCTGTGAGTAGCAAGAATAGTTTTTCCCCTAGGATTGTTAATATTAAAGTGTTTTCTAAGCTATAGGAAGAGTTCTATATACTGAGCTAGCTGGCTCATTACAAATGACTAGAGACGTAGGCACGGCTGCCATCTTCCTGCTGCCTCAACTTCCATCCTGCTGCTATAGTTAGGGGTTTCCCTGTTCCTCTCCATCTCTAACTCTACATTGCTTCTCCGAAGTTCTTGGCAGCATAGCTCACAGTTGTTACCAAGTTTAGGCCCAATAAGAAAACAAACAAACAAACAAACAAACAAGGATAACATGGGAGTTGGAGAGTCCTGAGCACTTGAACACCTTTCGCTGAGAGGCCATGATGGCCTTTGGATTTATGGAAGGCTGGCCTCATTGGGAGGTGACCATGAGGTTTGGTCCCAGCTGGCTGCCGAGAGAGAGAGAGAGAGAGAGAGAGAGAGAGAGAGAGAGAGAGAGAAGAAGA